>NC_071285.1:5959302-5982779 GCF_943735745.2 Anopheles bellator | reverse complement strand
GGTCGCATGTCGCTCGCCATAATTGTCCGACTCCGGTTGGCAGGGATCGGCCGTTGATGAAGCCACGTCTCTTGGGAAAAGCCCTCGGCTATCTACATAGCGGACCCTGGCTGGGCTGCGGAGTTCAATATCGGCGAGGGTCGCCGAACGAATCCATTCGATGGCCGTCGTAAAACATGATTTGAATTCTGAGTTTCATAAATTTGCACGACCCCGGCGCCAGTAGCCATGGTATCGTTTTCAACTCATACCCTGCGTGCCGTGTAATATTCGGCCTCATCTGGGTTCGGTAGCCCGTAGGCCCGAGCGCCAATTTGCGCTGCTCAATATATTTTAATTATATGAAGCCATCGGGCGAGGTGAGAAAGAACCATTCGGGGCCGCTTTCGTCCCTCGAGCGGCTCGGCATCATTATCCACACTCCTGCAGGTTGTGTTCGGTCATACCTTGGTCGCCTCGGAATCTCCGCAGTCCGGCGGATTTTGGCATCACAAATGGAGATTCACGGTTGGGTACGACATTAAGAGAACCCAAAAAAGTCGTCATCAAGGCGCAGACGGCGAATGCTCTGCTGACCAGCGGACGGTTTTTACGGGAGCAATTAACGGTTCACTGTTTGTGAAATGGTTGGGTCAGGATTTTTTGGTACGCCACTCGCGATTTCATGCGGTTTAAATTCACTCGACAGTAATGTTACGAAAAAGTTAATTATAGTTTATATTAAATTTGTAATTCGCGCTCGTTTGAAGGAATGTGAGTTTAAGCAGTGTAAGTTTTGAAGAGCGTAGAATATTTTTCGTACTTTCTGTGTACGCTTCCATGTTTCGTCGTACGGAAAACATATTGCAAAACTTCGCTCAGAAACATGTGCCGTTCCGCAAGTCACGTTGTTTACGACAGGATTCATCTTTACATTGCCTCCCTTCGGTCGGAGCGAACCGTTGTTGCTCTCGGATTCCATTTCATGTCAAATCATTCACGAGAATTTTGGGATGCAAGGTTGCAAGGTTGAAAAAGGAACAAACGAAAACCTTATGGAACCATATGGAACCATCATTTTGACGAGCGTTTTTAGTGACTGGAACATATATGAAAATAAGAAACAAACATGATGTAATGCTTCCTGTTTTCGATATGCAAACGGCCACATTAGCTTGACACGAAAAACAGTCATCAAAACATCGGTCAGATAAGTAATCTTAGGGGCGTTTCTGTTTCTGCCACTCTGTTACTTCTCAAGGTACCACGCAAACCTTCGACAGCAACATATGGGGACGGCACCATCGTCTGACTGGATGTAGATCTTCTCTTTGTCAAATTTTTCGCTCAGTTTCCTTGCCGCAATGATGCATGAAGAGAAAATCCTCGACCAGGCACGCATAATCCAATTTGTGAGCTTCATTGACTCAATTGCTTCAGGACCTTTAACTATTTTCGCATGCCACAGTACTTGTCATCTTGTTGCCTGTTTTTGTAACAAAGAAATATTCATATCGTCGACCGCTTACAACGAAATCCATTGGCTTTTCTCCTTTTCGACCTTTTCCATAAGTCAGTCATCTGCAACAAACTTGCGGACGAGTTTCACAAACAAGAGCATTACTGTTGATCAAATTAAGCTCCATTTGCTCCACATCCTGGTTTGCATCGGGACGTACGACGCTGGCCGCGAAGACACCATGTTGCCAGTGTTCAACAAACAGATTGGTTTGTTTCGTGCTGCGATTGGAAGAAATGTGCTCTCATCGCCATCTTAATCGCGCGGGCCACGTACTACGCGGCGAGTAATATCTGCGAGGTCTCCTGCAGAGCCAGGGCCATAGAAGCCGCTGCCATCCCGCAGAGCCTGAGTGTCAGCGTTGAGGTTGTCGCTGTGCGGTTTGCAATGCCGCTGCCACCGTGGTTCTGTGGGTTTTCTGCGGGCTGATGCAAAACTAATAGGTTCAAAATGGGACAGCTGAAGCTATGAAATGGGAAAAACGCGAGCAGCTCATAGTATGAGCATGACAGGACCCGCGGCGGACGGCATAATATGTTCATTGAAGCATAATGGAGATCCCATCGCCTTTGTTGAAAGCAAGAAAGGCAGCTGATAATCGTGCCAGCCACAGATCTGTCTTCAGCTGCAGCGCTCGAGGAAGATACAAAAACACAGAGCACTGCACAGGACACACCGAGATGGCGCTCTTAATTGTCTCTTTGCAGTGTGCGCTTCAGCAGAGAGCGCTCCATTAAGCGGAAAACATGTTCAAAACGATGCTTTTTTGCATAAGTCGGCATGCTGCTGTGTTCGGTGCTATTATTGCTGCTTTTTGCCCGCCGCAGGGTTAGTAAACTCTAACCTCGGATCAAAAGTTCTAACGTGTCCGCAAGCGCACCCCGGGAACGGGAAACCCTCCGTGAAGGGTGACCTCGTGAACTTCACATTCTGGTCCGCATTCCTCGGCACGAGCCGAGCCGAGAAGAGTGATGTTATCCGGCGTTGGGGAACATTTGTCTCCCTCGTTCACTTGTGGTTCGTGCGGCACGGTGGAACTGCGTAATCACTAAATCACGCGCAAAAGTTATGCAAACGAAGGACGGGAAGTAACGGAAACGGCACAAAACTGTCCTAAATCCGAATACGGAGGCGCAGTCATTCAAGGCCACTCGCTAAACTCCGGAAGAAGGGCAAGTTTATCGGCAACTCTTGAAAGTTGATGAAGGTTCCTTATTTATGATGCTTTCAAAGGTGCGCACCGTTTTTAGCGTTACTTGCTATACTTTTGTACCGTTTGTTTAACTTAAATTTCTTTTCACTGAAACGTGTGTGGAATTTTTGGGTGTTTTTCCCACTATTTTAAGTCTGTTTTATACTTCAGCCGTTGTTGCCATAAAAGCGTGATCAATACTCGGCCAGTAAAAAGCCGTTGGTGTGGACTATTTCTATGCAAATCCTTGCTCGCCCACCCGATGCTGGTTACGATGCTCCGTTCCATTCTTCAGTTCCGTTTCGTAGTTCCTGCACGTGACACTTGCAGGATTGATATCGCATGACAGAGGTCCGGACAAAAAGGGGAACGAATGCTGCCTTCCCAAAAAAACAAGACTTGGCAATTTTATGCTGCTGATGCGGCTGCTGCACGTTTCAACATCTTGATGTTGCAAGGGCCCGAGATTCCCTCCGCCTGCCGTCGTCCGTACAGCGATGACCTCGAAATGGACTGACCAATCTCCGACGCTCCAGCCTGCTGCAGATTGTGCCTATTCTGAATGGTGAGGTTATGTCAGCGTACCGGAGAAGGAAGCCCATTTCTTTTGAGTTGATCACTTTCCGAGATTGCTCCTTTGCAGAGGCGGCGAAACCGGAGCATGACTAACAGTATCTTTGCTTTCGTCACTTCCGTCACCACCCGGTCGCGTCCCGGTGTCGGTCGATGATGCCAGCGATGGTCCCGATGGTGGGGTATCTTTAATGGAGCGCCCCATTTCGTTCAAGACACGGGCATGCCTTTTGCGCATAAGTTAAATCGAATGGCAGGCACGCGTTACAATAAACGCCGCCTGTGTTGTCATGCATCGAAGATGAGTGATGCCATACGTCATTAAAGGAATGAAGCTCGTCGCTTGCTGTGCCGATCGATCGATGGTTTTATATTTCTCATTTTCCTAACCAACACTGCGAGGCACACTATGGTTCGATGCTTGTTTTAATGTTTTGAAATTAGAGTTAGTGTTACTTTTTACGCCGTAATCAAAATGTCACTACATCGTACCTTGGGGCACTTGACAGGATGTATCGAAATAGTCTGCTCACTGACACCCTTAACGGCTACAGGCGAGAAGTTAGTTTCTTCTCAGCGCTGAGAATCGCTACCTTCGTGGTTAATATTTCATGGAAGGCCCCCTTGGCACCAGTGACATGACGGTTATCTTCGGAACCGATAGACACACCGTTTGGGGAATGTTTCTTGAGAGCGTACATTCTGTGCTGAAGGAATGTGCCTTCATTCGCGTGCGCAGAAAGGCATTCCAAACACGCTACATAAATGATAGCTTTGAAGTGGTTTGCTATCAAATGGAGCATTCGCGTCTTTTCGCCCTAATTGCGCCAGTGATTAGGGCTTGCCTGTGACGATGGTTTGCTTTAACATCATTCTTTTACTAGAGGATAGTAGAGATACTAATTTTTCACTAATACAATATCTAACCCGTGGCATGTTTTCAGTTATTTTATATCACAAAATGGATTCTAACTGACTGATAGAAATAATGGAAATTAACTTCATCTTTGCTTTACTTTATTGTAATTGCACCATAAGGTCAGCTTCAGCGACATTCTCAAAATCATCTTCCGTAAACTTGTCTTCAAGCCAACAACAAGCTGTGCGGTCGAGAACTAGATTTCCCTCAAGAGGAGCGGCGTCGTCTCGTATTGGCACTTGGGTTCGTTATTTCGTGACCACAACGACAACAATCGCATTACGCAACGGACACAGTCAATTGGGCTGATTGAATCCGCCTCATGAAGTACGTCCGGCGGGCGGTTTTGAGCAACAATAGAGGCCAGCCACGATAGATTGCTCCGGTCGGTCTTGGCCGTGGCCGACGGAGACGGAGCCGGAGACGGAGACGTCGACGTCTGCTGCCGCTGGTGGCCACTACTTGGCACTCGGCTCCCTCCCGTATTGGCTGCTAAAATGAGCTAAGCTGATTAACTACGGTGATAGGTGGCAATTGCACGGCAGTGCCGTCCCGTCGAGTGTAAAACTCGAATCTCGACACCTTAAGGAGACTACCGCCTGTCAACGGGGCGCTGCTGATAGGCCGCTGATTATGGAGCGCAGGGCTTTTCGTGCACGGGTTGGATGTTGCAAACTCCGGCCAGCACACTCCTGTGGGAAGCACTCCCGGGTGGCACTGGGATTCTCAGCCGACGTTGCGACGAAGATGTTTCCCGACAAACCCGAGTGGACACATAATCCTCTGCGGAGAAATCAATTAGCAGGATTATGCGCGTGGCATATTTCGTCGTCGGACCCGGCTGTTGGCCACGGTCAGTGAAGCGCCGATCCGAAAGCTAAACAGTGAGTGATTGTGTGCAACGCTCGGCCGGGCCGAGATTCGGTTCCTGAATTTTTAATTAACTTAAATCCCTTGGTTTATCAGTGGACGTCCATCTTGGCTTTCGGGAGGGATGTCTCCGGGGTAGGATGGCCCGGCATGGTTGACGTAATATTACAGGTCTGAAGGGCTGCAATAAATCAATTAGAAGTGTAATTTATTTGCGAACAGTTCGTATAACCCAATGAAGATAATGTTTTGCCTGTTTGTTATTGATTGCAGCAATTGTCAAACGGATTTCCATGGAATGTTTCCATGAACTGTCCCTCTTTCCGTTTAAAAGGTGAGGTCCTGTGTTGCATAATCTGGCAAAAAATAATGATCCTTCGAGGGACACACTGGAAAACAGTATTTTAAATTAAAACATGACATTGCTCATTTGTTTTCTTGCTAAGGCCCTGTTCACCCTGTCGCCCGGCTACGTTGTCCTGGGCACCGGGAAAAATCGGTGGTACAAATAAAATTAAACACTTGGCATTTCGTTTTTCAACAAATTCTTGAGCCGGCTCGGCTGCTTCTGGCATGGCTGCACCTGATGCTGAAGGGTCCTGCGTCCTGACAACGTTTCGATCGGACGGACTCGTAGGAATGAGAAAATGCTTACAACATTTTCCCCGAAACAAACGGACCGCACTCGCTCCATCACTCACCTCCGATGCTTTCATAACGTATCGTTCATTTTGTGGCCTCTGTGTGGGAACTCCGTTGGTCCGCATTCTGCCGTGCAGGCTCTTTTATGGGCCAAAAAGAAATAAAAGCCACAGTGGCGGACGTAATGCTCGCACTGACGTCAGTGGTGGTTATGGGTATTTATGTAACATGCATTTTAATCGTTTCGTGCGGGCTGTCCCTGGCCACATGTTTGTCGGGTTGCTTGCATCCGATTGCCTGCCATTCCCGGTGCCGAATGTCTGAAACACTTGCCGAGCATCCTCCAATCCGCTCGATCTGGTTTATTGCATTTACTGATTTGAGGTAGGGCGGCTACCATCACTGGAGCCGTTGAGGGAGGTAACGGGAGACCACTTCTCCCAAGTTCATTGTTCCTGTCCATTTTATGGAAATACAAGACCTTCCGTCCGCCCTTTATGGTTAGTTCAACATTGGTGCCGATTGCAGGACACCATTCGTGCCATTGCGCCACCCAGATGCTGTGGCGTAGCGTTGGTCGTTACTGTTTTTCAGTTCTAATGAAGAATGACAATATTTGTAATTGAATGTTCTGAAGTTACACGCAAATAATGAATTGAAATGAAAATGTATCAATCTCGCAACAGAAAAATGGCTCTCTTTTAATTGTGTTTGACTATGCTTATATATTGAAACAAATATTTTGAACAGAAGAATGTACGAGAAAAATTGTTCAGTTTTTGTTAGTCTTTCGTCAGCTGTCTCTTCTCTAGTCTAATTATTTTTCGCTACCCTCCGTTGACATGTCGTGACCGGTGCCAATATTAAAACTTTCCAGACAGGGTGCCGAAAAAGCAATCATTCCATTTGCATAACATTTTTCAGCCCCACTGGCTATTGTATTTTTTTCAAAACATCCCCCAATTCTCGATTTTATTGCGCAGACCCGATGGCGTCGAGTTTTATACCGGATTTGCTGTTCAGCCATCAGTTACTTCATTTCGAGTTTGGAAAGTTACTGTTTGTTACTCACAAAAACAAAAAGGCAGGCTAACAATATAAAAGGGTCAATATCCAACACAATTTGAATCCTTAATCTTTCCCTTATCATATTATCTATATTCAAACGATTGAAACAACATTATCACAACTTGTAAAACATTTATGCAACTGTTAGTCATAACTTCGAAAAACCAATCTTTTGTGGCAGTTTATAATGGGTTTCATGCAAGTGTAACACAATGGCCACAGGGGAGCAATCTTTATGGATCACTGAGACAGAAAATTAATCGCCTGTAAATGTTTCTGAGCATGAAACGAGATGTCGACGTGCGAAAACTAGTGAAACTTCGTTAGTGTAAGACTTTTTTATACAACCGAAGGATTCATTGTTCCAAAATAAATGTGTTAGTCTACAACATTTTACAGCTCGGGGACATTAGTGCCATTATTGCTTTCTCTCGGTACACAAGTCCGAGCAAATAAGTTCCAAGCGCAGGGCAAATTCACACCCCAAGCAGAAGTGGAAAATGATTCCAATTCGTCTGTGCAATTAGAAACAACACTAGGCGACAGTAGCAAACAGCTTGGCACCAGTTTTAAGCAGCTACTAATCACTTAATTATTAACAAAACTTGCCACGTGCTCGAATCTGGCCCGCCCCGAACCCGGCCGTGACTTCTGCGGGGCAAGGAAGTGAAGGAAGAAAATTAGTTTGTCCGTTACTTTCAAACTGTTGTTTGTGCTTCTTCTTGGTGCAAATTTGCAGAACAATAGCCACATACTATGGCGTACGTGTGTCTGTATGTAACGAGAAAGCACGACGAGACGGGAGGAACTAGAGAGAAATAATTGGAACGGCGGTTGGCGAGCGTTGCGAAAGGATTTCCGAAGGATCTGCGGGTTGTAACGGGCGCCTCAATCCTTCACGTCCCATTGCGCTTAGCTCTTTCAATTTAATGTGAAAATTACTTTGTTCCATTGCCAGGGGAATTGCCCGGTACGGTACGGTGCAAGGGGCCAGAAATTAACGAAATTGTTTTTCCGTCACTCTGATTCTGCCCATTGTCCTGACATTGGTTGGAATGGATTCTGGGCCATTTGGCCCCGCAAATGGAGGACCATTGAGTTGGGCATTGAAATAAGTTTCATTTTGGGAAAATATGGAAACAAATATTTCCGTCCTTTTTCGGCTCCGAACGGATCATTGATGAAATGAAAAATAAATACTAACGAAATCGTAAATCGAAAAAGTAGCGCAAAAGTAACCAACCAACCTTATTTGCCACACTGTTCCCCAGACGAGCCCCGAGTGTATTCTGTGCAGCATATTCCCGAGCATGAAATGCGGTAGTTGTATGTTTTCGGTGCTGCAATTTATTCGACGGAAGCTATGCCACGACGATCGTTATGCTCGTTATGTTCAAACCCCTACAACGCGCGGCGCTGGGCCAAGAAAGGTCGCGGAATCGCCAAAGTTCCGTTAGCCAAAGCGGTAGCTGCAAACAGCGTCGTGGCCGAAAACTGTAATATATTCGACGTAATCTGCATACAGCACACGCTGCAGGTTTCGTAGCATGGATCGCCGTACCGCAGACAGGCAAGCAATGGGTTTCTGTCCGTGGTCGTGCCTACTTGAGCCACGTTACTGCACCGTTTATGGGTGAGTGTTGAGTAAACAGCCGCTTGGCAACGTTGGCGAATGCTGCTGCGGAGCTTTTGGGTGAGGCCGATGTTTTTGGCCGATGTTTGGAACTCGCAACTCGTCGATCGGAGTTTCGGGTGGTTCCTCCCGGAGCTCCCAGCAATTATTTCTGCCCAACCGAAAGAAAAGCATCGACACTTGCAGCATCCATTCGACCAAACATCCGTCCGATGTAGCGAAGAAAGTGCAATCGGGCCATTTGCAAGCAACGCAATTCGAGGAACATCAACCCACCCGGCATCACACGCCCACTAAACAGCATAACGATGCTGCGGCGCTCGTTCCTCGGCGAGAAATCGGTTGGTGCCACAAACATAAATACGAAAACAATCGGTCCGTGTAATGCGCTGGCGACGATGGCTTGCAAGTGCATTTGCAGTCGTCGTCCGGGTGTTTATGAAAATCGGGGAAAATCCCCACTCGGCGGCCGCGTTGGGGTTCGTGTTTTACGAGATTCGCAGGACGCATTAGATGAGCAGCATTTCGGTTCACCGTGACGCACCATATGCAGGGTGTTCGAGGTTGTTGCGCCGGTCGTCGGATGTGGTTCGCTGTTCTGTGCATTATGCCTTTGTGCGACACTCAGGAAGAAGGGAAACGGTGTTTGAATCGGCGTGAGGTAGGTTATGGTTTGCTGGTAACATAAAAGTGGCCCACCATCGTTGCCAGCGAATGCCTGGTTGACGCAGAACGGCGTCGTTAGTTTTTATTGGGCTGAATATTCATGACATTGTCACCCGGAAATGGTGGATTAGATAAAAGGATCGGCTATCGGGAGGTTTAGAACAGATCCATCACATGAAGAAAGGATTCTCCTCGGTTGAGCAGCCGTTTTCCATTAAACCTTTCCTGTTTCTCTCGGCAGTCAACAAGCTTTTCTAATTTCCCTTCTTTTCTTTATGCTTTTCAGGGTAAGAAAACTCGACGTCGAGGTTGTTAAATGTTTTGCCGTAGCAAGGCCTTCGCTTCGTCATGAGTCAGTACGAGATCTTGAAACGTGAGAGAAACTTATGCTTCCTTTTCTTCAATTTCATAAAAACTTATTCTCCCTAAAGTCGCTATCTAGTTCTATGAGGAAAATCTTGAGAAATGTTTTCCTTTGGGATATTGTCCTGCTGGTTGCTGTCTCCATGGCTCATTACTGTTAAATGGCTACGATCATTCGAATTAGTGATGATTTTACTATTACCCCCAATGTCTTCTATCAATTGCGATTAGTTAGAGACATTGTTATGTTATTTCCCAAAACTTTTGTTAGAAATTAAATGGCCATTTGAATTGTTCAATTAGTCATAACGAATGTCACCCTTAACTAGGACAGCATTTTGTTATCAAACTTCAAAACTTGTCGACGGAAGATTGATTATGCACCCAAATTAGCTCAATTCTAAACTATGACAACTTTTCTGGCTATGAACGTCTTCAACATTGGAGGACTTCATGACAAATTCGTGGCATAATCGAAACTTATCGCAAACTGTTTTGTCACGAACTTGTAGCGAAGGTTCTTCGGTTCTGTGACATTATCAACCAAAGAAAGTTCCCAACATTCTTTGACCAAAGCTCAGTTCCCGATGCTATCAATCGCCATCGATGTCACACTCACTTTTTCGGTAAATATTCTGCCGGTGTACATTATATTCTGGCCGTCACGGGAAAAGTTTTCTCACGCCAAGGGGAACGCAAGGATGGATCGACCATTTGCCAGGACGTCCGTGTCAAGCGATTGCGTTCCCTGTCCGAAGTTGGGATGATGCCCCGAGCCAATTGGGGAGAAGTTATTTAATCTTTGTGGAGCATGCAGCGATCGTTATTCCACAACAACAGTCGCTTTCCGAACCCACTTTCATCATCTTCTTACAGCATTTTGCCAGAGGGCACGTCGAAAGATAAAGCTTTCTAATGTTTATTGATAACAGGAAGTTTTCCCTCAATTTGCACTTTTCGGCAACGCGGAGGGGAAAGTTTGAATTTCCACCCGTTCGGAGAGGACGTCTGAGACACCTGAGGGGTGCGAAAATTAATGATGGCCATCAGGAAAATTGATTCGCTTCTGGCAACGATGTTGTATCCCTTTTTCTGTGCACTCGATTTGGCAGATTCTACACTCGATTTGGCAAGTGAAAACTGTTTTCTAAAACCGGGAAGAAAATTACAAACATTTATTTTCGAACAGGTTTGAGGTGAAGCTTCTACGTTGAAATCGATTCGTATCCGGTTTAGAAACTTTTAATGATAAACTTGATGCTATCGATATCATCTAATCCATCCACGAAAGTATCCTCTTGGTAATGAAAACCGCTCACAGAATTCAATGAACTCGGCAAACGCAGGTCGTCAGGAAAATGTGTTAGGAAAACTTTCGCCTTTCGTCATTCGAACGGAAAACGGTCGGAAAATGGACGGAAATATAACCTTCGCCATAATCATTATTATTTCCTATTCCTTCAGAGTCGGCGGAGATTTTCATACGGACGCTGAGCAAGGTAGCAGATTAGTGGCGTCGAACACGATTTCCCGTCCAGAAATGATGTCATTTAATTGGCTGTGTAAGATAAATTATGTTTTCCTGTTCTCCATGTCGCCGTCGACAAGGAATTTCGTTGGCCATCGATATGAAGAACCAGCCTTGGCGAAACAATAGACTTTGCTAACATATGGGTTTTCGTGGGTCCAATAGATGAATTTTACTACTCTTGCGTACTAAGCATTTGCTAATATTTTATCAAAACTGAGAACGTTGTTTGCCAACAAACAATGTTCATAAAGAAAGGACCTTGTAAAGCCTCGTTTTGTGATTGAAGCGCACATTGAGGGAGAAATCAACGTCATATTTGCGAGAAGATTGGACAGAGGACACGTCAGAATACATATGGCTTAATGAAATTAATATCGAAGGCTCTGTCGATGCTGCATGCGCTGAGCACGTGTTAGCATTTGTGTAGCGTCTAATGCAAAGCCAGAGAGCCGTGAAAAAGAGACATTTTTACGTTCGCCTTATGTTGCCGCCCGGTATTGCCATGTTTCCGGCCACATGGCCCCATGCTGCGACAAACCGAGCGAATGAAAGGAATGACCACAAATGGCGTACGGGCAGACTGTTGCTTTGGTTGCTAAGAGGCCACCACCGTGACAGAAAATCCCCCATAAGGATTTTGGGCCAAGTAAATTGGGACAAACATAAGATAAAAATGAGGGGTCAAGAAAGCAAACAAACCCCAAAGGGGGAAATCACCGTTGACCGACATCCGAAGAGTGTAATTGATCCGACCTGCAGCAGGACAGCGACCGTAATCGATCGAGTCATACGTTAAAGTGTGTCAATCCTTTGCCCCCTGGGGTCCAGCGCGGAAGTTCTTCGGAGTTGACATTCGATCGGTCTGTTTGAGATTTGAGATCGTTTTCACGGCAACGGATGATGGAGTGCCGAACACTTAGGTTGGTGTCAAATTACTTAATTTCCTCGAGTTGGGCCAACTCCAATGTAGCAAGGGGGGTCATTTTCAGAAACGACTTCTGTTTCTTTGGACGGCCGATGAGTCAGTAAACGATACAGTGAAACCATATTTTGCAACATTCATTAAGCATTAAGGAGATGTTGCCGCAACGTTTGTGACTCAATGTTTTCAAAGAAATATTGGACATTTTCGAATCATTCAATTAGTGGCTGTTATAGACCTATTCTGGAACCAAGAGACATGAGCGCCATCGGTACAGTTTGTTGAGGTGAAACAAGTTTGTTAAATGAAGGGTATAATAATTAACAATTTGTTTGAATTAACGGGATGAGCGATTAATGAAAATATAATCAGTCTACAAAAACACTCGTAAACAATCGACAATTCAGAAGTTATAAAAACATCAAGAACCTTCTGTAGTCGCACGAAGCTATCGGACATCGGGCACGTGGTATCGATCTTATTCTTCGCCTATCTCCAAGAGTTCTGTTGGTCTTCCCACTTCACGATTGGTTCGGACAGAGTAATTGGAAGCACGTGCCGTGCCGAAAAAGTGCTGAGCGCAGCACGAGTCCTTGTTTCATACTTCTTTCATTCAACGTCGTCGATTCCCTATTTTTTAGTATTGTATTCCCACCGACTCTTGAAAGACACAAATTGGTCGTCCTTTGCCCCGCAGCCCCTACCACTTGTTGTCTTTCTCTGTTGCCCTTTCCTTCTTACCATACGTTGACCGATGAACCATTTCCGTTTCCGGGGTTCCCGATCGATATCTGGCCAATATTTGGCGACTTTGGGAGGGTCTCCCGATAGGTCCTGAACTATTCTACTTATCTTGGTTTTGGTGGTTTCCACTTTCACTGAATACGTGTTTTCCACGAGTAGCTTTCCGAGGATTTTTTGTGCTTTTGGCGAGATAATGGAATGTTGTCGAATGGGCCCCGCCCAATGGGGCACAAGAAACTAAGAAGTAGCGTCCTTAAACCACCCTCTGTGAGATAGGAACGTCTTAACGATCATCATTACTCTTGCTTGGGCCGCGGCGCCCTTCGTGGTCGATGAGGTTTTCGTGTTCTGTTCCGTGAAGGTAGTTCACTTCCCGAAGGCTTGCTGTTTGGTTTCCTCATCCTTAAATTTATCGACGATGGAACAGACGGAACAAGGACAAGGTGGAGAGAGCTGAGTAAATCGATATCAGCCCATCCTCAAGCGACGGCGGCGAAGGTTTTGGGAGTTTCTTGATGCGCAAGATATAAACTTTAAGGACACGTTATGATACTGGGGTCGCAACTCGAATCCGTAGCTCAACTTGGCCTTGGGCACGGTTGATGAATTCTTCGTCAAGCGGAAAAGTTCTCTCCAGAGCTGGTTGGTTTTTCATTTACCTGAACAGTGACTGAAAAGGTTCTGGCGATTAAATAAAGCAGACACACAAGACGCTTCATGGTTAATGGAACGTTGATGAATGGAAACACAATGTCAGAGATTCATGTAATTTGTAAAATGATACAAACTTTGCCGTACGTTTCATAGACATTTTTTGAAGTTGTTATATCCACAGTAAAATGCTGATTCGATTGTTGAGCTTATTCACATTGGTTTTGCGGTGTAATTTGGCTCTTTTGGAATATGTTTGATTTCGCAAGCTATCGATTGCAATAATTGGCATTTGATTTGAATTTTGCATTTGTTTGACAATGATTTGTGATTCAAATGATTTGTCATGTCAATCAATAATGAAATCAGCCTGAACATCATCGTCGTTATTGACACAGTTGGGCTCTAGAATGGCTGTGCGTTTTAAATAATGAAACTTTTGGACATACATCGCATCCGCCGCGATTAGAAATGATGATGTTCACTCTACTTTTAATCCCAATTCCAATATGGCGCCTTAAACAGGCTCGAATGTTTGGAGAGCCTTGAAACGGGCCGTGTCGTTGTGGAAATTGGCGGTTTAGAGGAATGTTTTTGGTGTCAACTTTAGGCACATCCACCGGATGAGGAGGGTCATTCACGGGGTTCGAAACTTTGCACAACCAGGCTGCAGTACATAAATCATAAACAAACTTTGGCCACTCATTGCGAAAGCAACGACCGGAGGTATCATCATATAGTGTATTAATTCGGATCCAGAATTTTCGGCCATCAGCAGCTGGCACTAATGGCCAGAAACGGTTGTCAAACATTCAATTTTAAGTCACTTTCGAGAGTGCCCCCTGAAAAGTGATACCTTTTTGGGGCTCACATCGTGCCGCGGTTGGCTATTTAAACAGCAAAAATCTGGGGCATGCATTTTACGGCCCCAGTGCTTATGTGCAGTTTTTGGACTCCAAACAGACCGTCATGGCCCAAGGGTGATAGTGGTACACCTCTCTGGCCACCGACACGGTTCGCATAACTGCAAGCGAAAGTTTATTCCAGTCATTTATTATTTGGCAACACGACAGCAGAACGGACCCCGCCGGCGCAGGTGTCCGGGGTTGGGTTCACGTGGCGAGGGATATTATGCTCTGTCTGCATGCAAAATGGAACAACACCAAACACGATCATTTGCGGAGGTCGACATCATTGGCAGCGCGAGGTCCGCAGGAAGGTGCCCTCGCAGGACATTTGGATTTCGGTGTTTTTGGCTGTTTTTCACGTGCAACATCGCACCTTCCAGCCTGTCGGCAGCGTGAATTATGAGCGAGACAGGGAATTGGATCATCTGCATGTTTGCATAAGCGCGGGACGACCCAAGCGGGGAAAATCGTTGACACATAGTCGAACGGACGGACCTCAAAAGGTCCAACCCTTTGTAGGAACAACGGGGACACATGGTTCGGTGTCTCTTCCCCACTCAACTGCCAACTGCTGGCCCCGTCACTCTGCTCCGTAGTTCAATCAGGAATTGGTTAATGAAATAATAAAACTTCCGTGAGGAGGCTCGCGGGTTGCGTTGTGTTTGGCTCGAGAATTCCTGGATTCAGGGTGTTCCGCTGGATCCATCTGCCACGAACCTTTCCGAAAACATGCGATCGACGGTGGAGAAATAAAAACAATTTGTCGTGCTGTCGCTGGAACTGAACCGAGGGCCACTTATTAAATTTTTACTCTCTTCACATAAAGCCGGAGATGAAATTTATTAATGAAATTGGAAATACCACCGAAACAATGCACTTCGTATATTTCGTTTCGTCGAAAACCATTCAAATTTGATAGGAAAATAATAAACCAAATGAAATAGTTCGCCTTTTAGTTATTCTCGCTAGAAACTATTTTCATTTTACAATAACTGCAAAATAACTCTCATCAATTGGCATAAAAGTTATCTTGGCTTTATTGGATGGCATTAGCTTTATCATTTCAAATGCCTGTGCTTGTGGTTTTATTATCTTCCATTAGTTGGTTAAAACACATTTTTTACGTTTTAATACACTTTTCACTTTTGATACATTCTCACAAAGTTGTAAAAAAAACCTGTCTTTTCTAGTTTAGCTACCAATCATGTTCTACAGTTGCCATACTGAATTCAATTATACAAACAATAAATATGCTTAAAAAAGATTTTTTTTTGCTGACCCGAGTCTGTTATGGTCTTCTGGAGAACGGCACGTTGGCATTCTAATTTAATGTTGTTTGGTCCGTGAAATCTCCAAGAAATCAGGAAAGAGAAGTGTTGCCCTCTTCACCTCTTTCATCAAAGAGACGTTTCGTACAAATGGAAGTAACAAGACGTGACACCCACCTAGAGTACTGAGATGGTCAATCTTATTATCCAGGTCAAGTGACCAACAATCACAAATTTACAAACACACACAAACAAGACCCAAAGATCTAGTTTTGCCGCCAAAGCTCAAAGGTGAGACTTGTTCACCCGAGGACGAACCACAAAAAGAAAAGCGGGACACAATTTATGACTATCGACGTATTGGATTTCAGGCCGGTACGTCTCTTCCGCCGAAGGGTGGCCACACACTGCTTCTGATCCTGGTGAAACCGTGAATTACGGTTACTGGAAGGACCACGGTCTCGGCCCCCCATGCAATGAAACGCAGAGAACTGTTTCGTCGCCCGAGAAAGTCGCTCCCGACACTGGCCTGTGGACACCTCCTACAATGCCTCTTACACCGTGCTGCCAGTGATTTATGAAAGCTGGACAGATTTATGGGATTATTTACCGGACCCAGGTTGCAGCCGATGTCCTCGGTCTGGATGTACATTTATTTTTATTTAACGGATGCAGGAAGCGCAAGAAGCCAAACCGTGCCACCAGCTCGTGGCAGAATCCGACAGTTCCTGAAAACGTCCTCAAACGCAGTTTGTCGAGCTTATGGTCTAGTTTGAGGTTTCTTCCGCCATCCGAAAGATGAACTCGGCAGAAACACCGGAAAAGACAGATTAAAATAACAAACATTGTCCCATTGCAGAAATGGCAACACTTTCAGAAATAAGCAACACTTTTCACTCGGTTGCGAATTCTCTCTCTTTTCTGATGATAGTCGACCATCGCAATCAAGTTTGTTTTTATGTGGAGGAAAAAAGTGAATAAATGGTAGGATATTAATTGTAGGAAATTTATCCAAACGTTGAACGCCTGAATTGCGGAACTAATTAAAACCTTTCCTTTTCTCTACGCCAATTCGCAACAAATAAAGCATTTTCCCTTTTTCTGGACCCTTCCTGTCCCAACCCTTCCCCCAATTCCGATTCCGCCTCGCCAGTGAAGGCTTATCGACGGCCAGTTTTCGCCTGGAGCGGAACGGTCAATTGTTTGGTTATTTCAATTTGTATCCCGAAAATTGTGGCCATGTTCGTGATCCCAAGTGCGGTCGCAATTTGATTGTGTTGTTTTGTATTAATGGTTTTTGCCTAATTGTTTCGCCCCTCGGCTCCCCGGAAGTCGGTGGAAATTTAATGAGCTACAGCGCCGAAACCTTCCTTTTCGTGCTCTTTTCACGCCCATCGTCGCCGTTTCGGCCGACTTATGACTTTTCATCGACAGCACTTTGCTGGAGACTTTGCCGGAGAACATTCGGAGTACTTCTCCAAAACAATTACTGCAAACTCCGACCGATGTTTTGTTGATGGCTAAATTTTATGTCGCTGACGCAAAATTATGCAGTCAGAATGAAGTAAACCGAATACGTCGCAACATGCGCTTTGAAGCGAGAAAATTCTTCTGACTTAATGATTGTTGGGCAAAGTGTAAGATGGAGAATATGTGTTAAGAACTCTTTCCTCGCCATCATTGGCATTTTGATTCCGATCAATGAACATTTTGGTAGAAAAGTTTATATAGTTTTTAGTACCAACGTTATTTATTTAATTTTGTGTTGAAAGATGTGCAGTTGCCTTCTACACGCACAGCAGAATATACACCACTGAAGGAAATAACCGCTAGAAAGAGGTGGCTGCTTTTTCCATTTGATGCTCCCAGAGGTTCAAATACGACGTCACTGAAAAAAAAATCGACCGCTCGTTGTCAGGAAACACAGTTTTACTGCATCTAAGAATGTTTCTTGAAGCGAACCAGGTGCCAGCGAACCAGGTTGCGGTGAGTTTTGGAAGTGAACTATTTCTTCCTTATGCGCCGCAAGCTTGTATGAGGTTTCTCTTTTTGTTGAGCGAACCGTACAAACCTCGGGTAAGGAGTTTCCGCGTCTTCCTTCAAGGATAACCCTGTCTGGCAAGTTGATGCGCCAGTGAGACTCTGCAGCTCAGATGCTCCCACTTCACGCCATCAAAGGTGAAAGCATAAGCGAAGCGAAGGCTGCCAGAGCGAGAGAGAGAGTCCAAGGGAATTTCCACAGCGCATCGGAACAATCAAGAAATCAAGGCTTTTTTCGTCACTCCGAACAAAGTTCCTCTTGCTCGCTGGACAGATCGTTTTTCTCGTTACCTTCGGTTTCGGAACAACGAAGAAACGAGTTTGCGGAGGAAAATAGTAAAAGCACACATTCAGTTGCTGATGTAAAACCCCCGAGGTGCTCGTTGGTGGAACGTCCAGCATCTGGTACATCTCCTGTCTTCTGTTCTGCTTTTCTACTCATGGTCATGACGAAAGAATTTTGTTGGCCAATTTGATGGAATTCTTTCTGTGGGCGTTGTTTTTGCTAATTTAGAAGATCATAGAAACATTTCCTTCCAACCTATCAATCCAAACGATGGATTGTTTACCAAAAAAACTTAAGGAAAGGAAGTGATCATCGTGCCCTTCGCATGAGCGTAAAAGTGACAAAGTGTTAAAAGGACCTTGCCCTTTTCCCGTCAGAAACCCGATCTTTGAACTTTGAGGAAAGTGTCCTTCCTGGAAAAAGGTAGCTTAATGAATGAGTAATGTTTCCCAGTATCACTTACGATTATTAAGATCGTCTGGCATTATTACAGTCGTTCGATTGAATTCTCCCAAAAGTCTACCTTTTGCTACTTTTTGACAAGCGAAACTGTCACTTCTGCCACGATAAACTTTGGTTGTTGAGAAGCCACTGAACTTTGGCGAATTTATTGTATGTCATCTAGCAAGCGATGGTTGCTGCGCCGTTTTCGGTCTTTATCCGCATATTTTTAATAAGAAGGTTAAAGAGTGAGACAGTTTGTGTTTCCTGAATTGGCTGGTAAACATTAAGCAAAAGTAAGTAGGTAAAGTAAGCACATAAGCATTAAAATGAGAGAACATTAAAAAGCGATATGAGTTGCCTTAGTGCACTTGAAGAACAGAAACAGCGAAACAAAAAGAGGCGAAAAGGTGTCGAAACACTCCCTTCGACCGACATCCGGCCCAGGGATGCTGGTTAAGGCCATCACCGCCATGCGACCGTAACCTCTGTCAGTGGGTTTGAATTTTTCATGTGCCCTCAGGCCAAACTCGGCCACTTGCCCACTAACTGGCACCGGTTTGGATTAATTTTTATTTACGACTCTCGGTCACCTCCAGACTGACCCCGGGAGCCAATTACGGGAGCCGGTGTCCCGGACGGAAGCACGGGGTACGACCACGTTGTGGTGAGGTTAGGATTCTAATTCTACCACCAGAAGTGGTCATTTATCATTTCTCGACCCGCCGCCGACATTTTTCTCACAATGACAGGGAGTGGGAAATTTCTGTGGAATTTTCGTTTTCGCTTTACTTTCGTGCGAATGAACCGTTGGACTCGTGTAGGGCGTTTTTGGTGACTACAATTTGGTTCTCTTCGGTTCCGTTACCCTTTTTCGGTTTATTGATTTTCCGACGACGCGAAGTTGCTGCATTGCCATATGCTATAGTTATGGAATAATTTATTTCAGTGTTTAAGTGCAACCGTTTGGGTCGATATGCTGCTTTAAAATATTTGGCCGACTAACCCGAGGCAAGTGCCGCCCAGATTCTGTTTCGCTCCGCTGTGCGTACCAAACCCGAACACGATACTTTAATGGAAATGCGGAAAACGGTGGCATCCTCATCGATCTAGCAAATCTTTTCCTAGGCGAGGCTCCAGGTTTGGGTTCATAAGGGATATTTTAATACATTGCTGACGTTTCGTTTCCGGTTTATTGCCAGTCAACGACAACAAGCATCGGGTTAGCTGGCTCCGTATTGGCAACCTGAGACCGTTTCCCGAGACCGTTATGTGAAATAAATTCAATATGGATCGATTGCAAAATTTAATTTTATCCTTTCCACCCTTTACTTTGTTCTTGTAGAAGACCCTCCAGTTCTCTTACCACCGGAGCATGAGAAAAAAGGTGGTGCCTGGGCTTTTCTTTACATTCAGCATTTTTTCTAGGGTCAAAGGTTTTCCACGGTAGATGTGAAAGAAAATTAAGGAAATTAGGGAAATGTCACAACACTGCTGAAAAGCAATTGCCATCGATCAATCCATCAAGGGTCTGGAAGGCGGCTGCCATTCCGATGGTTCAATTATGGTAAATTACTTTCTTGGGGGGATAAATAGGCCACTTCTGCCTTTTGCGAAAACTTTGATACTTAAAAAAGGGTAAGCAGTTCGCTGCCCGGCATAAGGACACGATTCAAGGACTTCGGGATCCAAAGGACGGGAAAGGTGATTCCGCTACTCCGGGGCTTAGAGGGAACGGGTAACGGGTCCCGACGGAACAATTTAAGTGCAAACTGTATAGGAGAATTGTTTTGTTGCGAAAGTTTGTGCCAAACATTTTCAGCGTTTTTTTTTCGGCGCCGCCGCCGCCACAAAAGGTAGCTTCCGAAGGCCGGACACAAGTGACGAGCACAGCATACAAATGACCGCCTTGTTGTGGACGATGTCACCAACAACCGTGTTTGACTTCAAGATTTCTTCTGCCACCGGAGACGGAGAGGGGTCCCGGAGTGGTAGAAGGGGTCAGAAATAATCTTCAAACTCCCCTGCCCGGGTGAAAAGTTTTGCAGCACAAACGTGCCATCGACTATCATCAAAATTCAGATAGCGGCACCCTTTCGGACACGAACCGCGTTCGTTCAGTTTTACTTTCGGTTCGTGAGTGTCCGCTTTCCTTTCGGACATTTCTTTTGCCTTCGAAAACAAAGTTTAAACTCTTCTCTTTTTTTCTGGTTCCTGTAAAACGCTGCTCTGTCGAGCAACCTTCGAGAAACCTGCGAGCTTCGAATGGACGACTTTTTCGTGGCAAAAATTGAACCGAGTTCGGGGCACGCCTGGCGACTGCGACTGTTTCCTGTTACGCGGGCAGTCCTTGACAAACGGCTCTCTTCTGTCGCCCGCGGCACACTTTGCGCTAACTTCATCCTAACTTCCTGAATTAATCCGGTTTTTATGGAACCACCCCATTTTGCGCTCATAGTTGCTTTCAGCGTTCGGTGCAGCCAAATGCCAAACGTGGCATAAAAATGGCGGACGGAGCGAGAGAGAGAGAGAACGAGTGAGAGGAAATGTTGTAACACTGATTGACAAACTGAATTTAATCTCCGTGTCACTTTCCGGCAACAAAAGAACAGAGTAAAGAAAAGAGTCAGGAAAATGGCAACAGCGAATGGTGTAGCTCGGACCAGAAAGCATTGTTGAAAGGCATTTTTAATAAAACTTTCACGAGCTCCGTGCGACGGATGGGATTTGTTGGGATGGTTTTGAAAGGATTTTGGATGAAAAATACAATTTCAATTCAAAACAAACGAAAGTACTTTCGGACGCTTTAACTAACTTGCGTCTGTCGCGGCCATGCTGTGTTCGTTGCTGATGGGATCCTCTAAAAGTCGATCACATCGATCTATTCGTCACGCAACTTTATTCGGTTCTTCTTTGGTTGATCTTGATTGGATGACGAGCAAAAAGCTCGTCTTTCTCGGCAATACCATGTTGTACCTCTTCTGGAAGGAAGCAGATACAAGCGGCGTATGAAATCGTTTTATGAAACGCTTAAACTCGGGCATAAATAACCGGCATGAAAATCCGTACCACCAGGCAGAACGCAAGCAGAAATCGAACGAGGCACGGAAGAAAGATAATAAAGTGTTAGGTAAGAAAACATGCAGCCCGGCACACGGCACCAGTCAACCGAAGCCGAAGGTCCGTAGCGAAGCATTCAACCCGGATCCCCGAAGCACTTGGCATCGCCTGCAGACGATTCTATAAATTTTCTCACTTGAGTGTTTCCGCCATAAACCTTTCATCTCGGCACATCCGGTCTATCTGGAGGCACGGAGGCTGGACGCCATGCGATCGAAGCCATCGAAAACTTCTTCCGGCAGAGAGAGAAAGAGCGATTCCGGCCGATAGTCCCGGCCCGTGTTTTGTCTGGTCGTTGCAGTTGATTCGCCATTCGCGGTCTGGGGCTTCCGTAGCGTTCGCGGCTTCGGCTTCCGGCTAAACTTTCCGCAACCAAAGTGAGTCCGTTCCCGTTCGAAGACGTATGATGTTGTTTGCTAATGCTGTGGTTTCAAAAAAGTGTACGTTGTCAACCGGTCTGCGAAGTGATTTCGCCCGTAAAAGATAACTGTTTTCCTGGTGGTGTCCTTCCTGCGTGATTGAACACGTGAGTACTAACGGCGGGGTTCGGGATGTGCACACATGGGGGCGCACTTCAAAAACGGGGCCCGTTATTGGCCTCCGTTATGTTGTCAACATGAAGCTTTCGAAAGAATCGAGGTGAAAGATGGAGTTTCTTTCTGAGACAGTTATTAAGATACGATGAAAGGCGCCTCGATTGATTAATGCTTTTGATGGGTTGATCCTTTAGCTTGTTCTCTGTACCAAATTGCGAGCATTTAAATTGTTTTTAAAAACGGATTTCTCATCCAATTGGCATTAAAGCACTTCGAAATTGTTTTATTCGACGGCTTCAATCCCTCGTTTTCGTACAGTTTCAATTTAGAACGAATCTTGCCCGCGGCTTCAGCGAGTAAAATGAATAAAATATGCTCACCTCCGGAACTGGCGCGGAAGTATTCAAGCTCAAGCGCTGCTGTGAGCATGAGTGGCCTGTTTGTCACAGCACAGGCAGTTCGTCAGTCAGGCTCCAGTCATTTCCGCTCCATACACGGCACGAAAACCCGGCAACCCCCCCCACGGGGGCGGAAATAAATGTTTAAACTATGAGCTGCGGTGCGGTGTGGTTCGCGTGGGGATTGTTTTATTTTTATTTTTTTGTACCAAACTTATGCCACACACGGAAAAACGTCTCCAGTCGGGACCGGGGCCGAAGCCTGAGGGAGCGCGAAAATGGCACGTTTCACCCGATTGACGTGATGCGGAGCCAGAGGTCCGGGCTGGGTGGTGGTGTACTGTTTTGTGGAAAAGTGAGTGAATAAATCATTCTCGGTGCAAATGTGCCATGAATTGTAATCACGGGTTACGGCAAGGTCCTCGTGCGTTCCATAAATCATAGTCGCAAATAAACGCGAACGTTTCGAATGACGAACGCCGGTTTGTGGGTATGATTATTTTATCGCGAAAAATGGCGATCGTCATTTCCTAAATCGTCGCTTAACCAGGCCAAACGTTTGATGGGCTGAGTTTAAGCCGTTTCGTTCAATAAGAGCATCTCTTCGCATGAAGTGCATCCTGTGACAACGGAACACTCAAATACAGCCGTTTGGATCATAGGTCTTTCTCTAGAGCCGATAATTGCTCTTTAAGGTCGAGAGTGTACAGATCATAAAATTGATCACATACAGCACTAACAGCACCCTAACGGTCCGGAAGTAACCCATGCTTCCCGATGCCAATCGATTGGAAGGGTCAGGATGCAAAATATCATCCCATTTAATTTATGAAATGAATTATAAGTAAAATATTTGCATAATTTATTTTTCGCTTCCTGACCCCCCAAACAACATTACGTTGGCGCCCAGCTCCAGATTTCACGCCGCCGGTTGTGCTATTTTTGCTGGGTTCTTTGAGCTATGGACAGGAAGGGCGCACCGGAAAGGGTCTCCCATTTGGCCGGGCGGATATGCGGAGGCTGTTTCAGGTCGAATGATAAATCAAACTCCTCGCGCCGCGCATCGCTGACAACACCCAACGCGTGGCTCCGAAAATATGTTGTTATTTTCGCCATTTTCATTCACCAAATCCGCCATCCGCCAGCGACCGTCGGTCAACTCGCAACCGTCATCGGTCATTTTCCCCCATGATGATTTTTTTCCTCCT
>NC_071285.1:5936229-5959102 GCF_943735745.2 Anopheles bellator | reverse complement strand
GAGTCAACTTTTTGTGGCGGCCAATGTTTATTAATGACCAGTTTGGATCCTTTCTGGGTATCGGAGCAAACCAGCCGGAATCGCTGGATTGGACAGGACAAAAATGAAATATGATGAACAACGTTACACACCGACCGAAGACACTCATGGCGATGGTAATGCCAGACTTCCGACTGATCCGATTTAAGGATCACCTTCCTGGATGCGGGATGTTTATTTACCTTGCCTGAGAAGCTTAGCAGCTCCTCGATCGATACCTGTCGGAAGGCCTTCCAATCCGTCCTTGCCTGCAGTACCGGTTGTTCCGGTTCTTCCGGCGGAAGTAGATCGATTATGCTAATCGGCCCGGATTGTTGACCTTATTAGCATTCATGCAGTCGATTCGCACCGGCTAATCGATTCCGGAAACACACGCTCGGAGCGCTAAGAAAAGTGGAAGCCGCTTTGAATAATTATCCGTTAGAGTGTTTGTGTGGGCAAAAGATAATAATGCGAGATAGAACGAATAATATTGGTGTTTGTAAGGACCGTACGACGCCATGCGTCATACTTTCATTTTTGCCGTCATGACACAACGATGGGACGTATCCTTATGGCCGGTGTGCCTCTCCGTGTCTATGGGATCGAGATGAAGCGAGTTGAAAGGCGAGCTGTGGTTTACTTGAGTCACTTTCCAGAAAAACAGAACTCGGTTCGGCTGGCGGGTGTTTAATGGCCATCAGAAAATGCTCAAAGGCTCTGTCATCGGCTATTAAAAAGTTTGTCCCCTTTGACGGGTGTTCTGGCTTCTGTTTAGGAAGCTCGACTGGATCCCTGCCGATACAGGGCCAATACATAGCCGGGGTTCGATCGGATCGACTGGTGGACCCTTTGATGGACCTTGGACTACAAACTTTTCCCTTTATCCCACGGACCACGACCGTGATAGAGCCGTGCCGACGGGTAGGTTGGCCAGAGAGTGAGGTTAGGTTGGGTATTTATTTGGGCAACCACTTCATCGTCGTGAGTGAGTGAAGTGTTTCTGGTGTCCGACCTAGGGCGGCCTGTACGGTTTTTGGCCTGCAGCAGGACCGTAATCCGGACAGCTGTGCATTTGTTATTGTGTCCTATAATTGATTAGTTGGACAAATTGTGATGCTCGACCGTCCAGGTAAAAAGGATGTAATGAAAGGGACGTTGCAGTTCTTGGCCCCTTGGGGTTGTGGCTTTTAGACACCCATCCGGAGTGAAAGAACTTTCAACAAGTGGCGCTACCGTATGGTCAACTGAATTAGTGGCAGCTTCTCGAGCCGATCCGATCGGTCAGCAGCAGCAGCACAGAAGCCTTTCGTTCGAATGACGAAGTTACGGTAGAAAAATTCCTTGGTCGGGTCGGGACCAAATGAACTGAGAATTTGCAGTGAAAAACCGCATCCCCACAGCATGTTCTTCTTCGTCTTCTGGGTCGCGGCCTGGTCCTGCTGCCACTGCTAAGTGCTTTTCTCGGCTCGGCACGGCTTTGGGAAAGTTTAGGCAAATTGGATCGTACCGATCGGTTTAGCTCCCTCCATCCCATGCTGTGAAAGTTACTGACTCTGACTTTAGAGACCTTTCAGCTGCTGCTGCTCCTTGGGCATCGCCAGTGTTCAGTGGCCCGCAGTGTTGCTAATGGGAACATCCACTTTGAGGTTTCCGAGTTTGGTCCGAGAAAGGGAACGGCACACACAGCACTAACGCTGTGATCTGATGATGTTACCGGAGTGTCGAAGGGTTCAACGATGGACCAATTGAATTATCGGTCCGTAGGTTTTAATTTGCGAACATATTAAGTAACGAACACTCCCGTGCTCAAATTTGATAGCCGTGAGCCAACACGTGAGTGTCCTCTTTCGTAACTTTTGTTGTCCACTGTTTGTGTCCGCCAATCAATTGTGAAGCCGCGGAAGGGCAGCCACAGTATTTTTTTAAAAATAAATTACATACTTGCTAGCCCCTTTGATGTTGTTGCCACCACCGCGCGCGGTCTGTGCCATTGGTAAATTAGTAATTCTCGGCAGGGCGCAGATTCGTTCCGGAAAAAGGATGCACTTTTTGTGCAACATTCAATGGTCGCAAAAAAAGTGTGAAAAAATCGATTGTAAAGTATGCTGAGTCTGTTGTTCCGCTGCAGATAACAAAGGATTATTACGCTCTGTGAAGCGTTATCTTCGGCCAAAGCCGACCATAAGCTGATTCCGTTGTCTGGCGGAATGACTACTACCTCTCATTTATTTGATCGTTCCCGGGTTTCATTGTGCAACTGATACGAAGCTACTGAAGCTGCCGCAACAACATCGGTTATCTGTTGCACATTGTGGTGCCGATTGAAACGGTCAGCGCTGAATGGGAACCAAACATAGAGCGTGGTTCACAATGCACTTAGAGTAGCCATTTTGTAATTATTTTTTTGTGAATACTAAGCTGTTCGATAAGTTTGTAGCATCGATAACAAATGCCGCTGCTACGAGCCCCGTTTTTTTTGTTATGTTGATACACTCTTCATATGAACGTATGTGAAGTTGCATTTCAATCGGTCATCTAATTTTTTTACAAGCCATTTAGTATCGACGTCATTATCAATCATCACTATGGATGAGATTTGGGTCAATCACCATGATCCTGAATCAAAACAAGAGGCCAAAGAGTGGTGCGAACCGGGTTCTTCGACTCCGAAACGAGTCCATAAATCTCCTAAAAGAGAATTTATAAATTGCAGTCTCCTTGGAACAAGTACATCGATGTTCAGGAAGACCATACTGAATAATAAAGAGTACTGCAAACCTTGAAAATGTATTTTTCTCATCGATGCTACGAACTTAATGAACAACTTATTGGTGTTCAAAGACTAGTTGCTGATTATTTGGTTTAATTACCCTAATGTCCACTCATTCTTTCTCTTTTCCAGGTGCCACACTGAATGTAATACGAGCCATCGTGGACACCGTTTGGAAGCCAAAGTGACTGAGTTCGCTGAAACAAGAACTATAAGAGTTTCATACGAGAAAGAAACGAATTCGTAGAAAATGATGAATAAATCGATCTTAAGCTGTATTCAGGTTGCTTTAAAAACCAATAGCTTTTTACTTTCTTTTACTAATAATTTGTCAACGCATGTATTACAGGAGAATGAAATTTTCTTAATACGATGATGACAGAACGTACCGAAATGATTTTCCTGAAGCATAGTGGAAGCTAGGCATTTGTTGTCAACAGTACGCCATCCTCTTTGCGGTTTGATTGTTTCGAAATTACGTTGAAAACTCAATCGGCATCCTAATCCATTAAAAAAACCGTCGTCTAAAGTGAGTCCGTACGCCATGAGGTACGCCAAGTAAGTATAAGTACTGTGTCTTGAACCACATGGATTGAATTAGGCAAGCTGAGTGCCATAGTCGATATCGACTCATGACGTTCCCCGCAAAAGTAATGCATAAAACTTGAACCGGATTAAGCGAAACGAACGCAGTAGTAATTGTGCTCTTAGTAGCGCAACCCGACCCGGATGTTGAAATTACTTGCATTCGCGGCTGAACCGTGCCCAGATGAAGGAAAGAATCGCCGATGCCGCTCATTTCCAGCTGTCAGATAAATTGTGGTTTGAAAGTAAATGGATTCTCCCGGCTTCTCAACGCTGTCCGTATTTCGGATCCGTTCGGAAGATCCCGCCACAACGTATTTTCGCAACGTTCGCAGCGGCCAATAAACTAGGCGAACCAATCAGAATAACAATCTTGAAGGAGCCTGTCTTCATTCGGTTCGGTTCTACCGGGCACACAGGTATCTGCAAGGCGCTGCAGTTCCGCAAAAACAGACTAAGCTTGGGGCAAGTTTATGGTCATCGAGGTAACGGTTTAGATTCCCCGCAGCCAATCGCCAGTGGTGATTTTTTTTTTCATACAGAAAAACGGATCAGGGTTTGCTACTTTTGCCGATGGAGGCGCATGGTGCGCGTTGAAGATATCGTTTGGAATGAGACCGTTTTTACGACGAATCGGTTGCAGCTCACCCATTGCCAGCACCCGGGTCACCCGGGAGCGCACCGACAGTCGACCGATTAAAATAACACCGGACCGGAACTCGTTAAAAGTCCCGCTCCGAAGTCGGAAGAACGAGCTCAGCGAGCCCTCGGATCTTTATCGCTACCCCGAGACATCGTTCCAGTATGACCACACAGTTACACAGTTACATTGCACTTCCTCGATGGGCCATTTACACAGTGTGTTCCCCCCGTCTGGCCGCTCCGTAGCCGGCTGTAAGCAGCAGGGCCTAATCAGGCGATAGGGCGATAGGTTGAAACGCTTTTCGGCGCTCACCGCTCCGAGCCCGGTGAGCTTTCAACGGTTTCCGCCTTCAGTTTCCTGCTTCCATTTGGGTCAATTTCCGTTTCCGCCGTTGCACGTCCGTTGCCGCTGAATCAATCGCTATCGTGCTACGGAATCGTGTTCCGCTGTAGAACGTGTCCAGTCTACGCCGGTTTCGGGTCACAAACAATCGGTTTGTGGTTTCGGGAATGCGATGCTAGGTACCAACTTACTTATCCATGTGCCCTTTGGGCCGGACGAAGGAATAACAACGAAACTGTGCGTCCTTTTGCGTCCTGTTTTTTTCTGTAATGATTCCTTTCGGTCCATAGCCAAGCCGTAAACATTTGAAGACACATACAGATGATCCTCATCTTGATGATCGTTGAAGTCATCGGTGGTTTCATTTATTTTGTTTAATGAATCCAACAGCTATTATTTAAAGAATAATGCATTGGCTGGCCCGGGCCTGCAAGATTATGATTCTATGAAATGAAATGAAGAGTTAAATGAAATGTTTAAAATGCCACAAGGCTCGGTGGCTTCCCCACTAAACGATTGATTGTGGCTGTTACCCTGTGTAACTCAAGCTGCCGATAACTTTAAGTGGCACACCTTAACTCGAAGCCCTTCTTTCCTGGCATCCGATTGACCACCATAGGGAAAGTGGGGGGGGCCAGTGTCAAAGTGGATGAAAGATAAATGATCGTTACACAACGCCGCTCGTTAGGGCTCGAGGGAACGAACGATTGAAGGTATCCCCGCCGGTCGCCTCCGGTGTGTAAATGGTGCGTTTGTTGGAAACATTTGTTTGTGTTTTCTGCCTAGGGGTCCCGGGCTACAGATTCCTTGCCGGTCGGGCAGCGGTCTCACCGGAACGCTAGGCGCACGCTGCGCAGCACTCAGTAAAATGGTTACCCTCGTTAAGCGTTTTATGTAAAGTGGGCTCGCTCGCCTTGTTCTCCGTCGCTTTGTAGTCCGGGGTCTCGCCTTGCCCTCGCGCCCTGTTTGACTAACGAGTTGCACGATGCAATTTGCCAGTTGCGCCCCCACCAGCACTCGATGAGCCTGATCAGGACTTCCGCACGTTTCTTGATTCGCAGATTGCGCCGCAGACCGAGGTGCACACGTGGCAAGCGGTCGGTTGGGAAAGGGGGCGAAATATGAACCACCCGATCGGATGGTAATATCTCGCCGGCGTTCGTTTGATAAGACAAACATCAAGAAACTCTGGCCCAGAGCTCAGAGCCGAGAGAAATAAAATGGAGTGGCTTTTTCGGGTACGGGTGCCATAGGAGTGTAACAAGTGGGGCATGTAGGGAAATGGAGATAAAATATGAAAACGAACTATTCCTTAGAGACACGGCGAGCAGTGCGGTCGAAAGGGTCTGGAGCTTTCTTATGGAGTTTCTTTGGCATGCTTTGGCTTACGGAAGGGCATTCAAAGTTGTGTCCTTATCCTTCTTGTTCAGTACCGTACTGTTTTAAAAGAGAGATACTTAAGAGGCTTACCGAAACACGGAATAGTTCCAATCGATACGTTTAATGTGTTTAATCCTAAGGATTTATTGTTGGAAAATAAACTCAGCGAGGAAATGGGACGGATAATCAAACGGTTCAAAGGGGCCGTGCCGTAGGGGGAAATAGGAAGTACTTTCGAAACCTTTTTCCCACTATCAAAACATGCTCTTAGTCAGCTCGTATTTCACGGTGGTCTCCGTGAGGTACCAAAACAACCAAACAAACCCCGAAATAATTAATCTTCTTTTCCCAAAACACACGCATGTGTGGCTCGCAAGCCGAGTTCCTAGCAGCCGTGCCGTGTTCGTTGATGATTGTTCCAGCTCTCTCTCTCTCTCTCTCTGTCCACTATCGGGCCCCATCAATTAGAGCGGAAAATTAAACTCATCCTGCCCGGCCCCTTGAGCCCGGCCTCAAGACACTGGCTGGCGCCAACGAAGATCGCATCTTTATTTGCCGGAACGTGACACTTTGATGGACGTGATGATTTATTTTTCCGGCTTTTTTTTTGCGCTCCTTCTGCTTCTGTTCGCTGTCTTACGCAGCTTAGCCTGTGCGTCGGACGTCGGCTGTCTTTCAGCGCTCGGAGGATCGATGAGGAATTTATCACGACAGCGGAAACGGTTCCCAGAAGAATTCCCGAACAGCGCGTGTCCTGTGGAAGACCAGCAGCGTTCGGACTAGACGAGTGATGGGGCACCCGAGTGTTAATTAAGTGTCATACCGTTTTCAATTAAACCAACATGGAAGCAGGAATTGTAAAAATAATTAAGGACTGACCACTTCGCTCGCTTTCACAATGTTTTAACGATCTTAGCTCCAAACAGCCCGGGGCTGGCTGTTGATTGAAGCTTAAAGTGGATCAAGTGTTGTTCTAAAATTGTACTAAAATTGTACTAAAAATTCCATTCTTGTTCCCAAACCGAATGTTGAGCCTTTTTCAGTTGGCCAACCGGACGCACTCTCGCGTGCTATCGATGGCCCGTTTTCTACCTATCGGGAGTGTTGTCAAACGGACGGGACGATTTATGAATTTCACCGCTTCGGAAGGTTTATGGAAATTGCCCCACCGAAGCCCACGGAAGCCGATTTGAACCGACCCGTGTGTTTGGTCAGTGGCGCCAGTCAGCCCGGCCCGGGCCGGCCACTGTTTGTGTTCGTTTCGTCGGTCGCGAGTTCCACGCTACGTTTAAATGGATATTATTTTGCGCGCATTGTTTTTGTTTTCCATCCCTGCGTATTCCCGTGCGTTCGACTCCCCGGTACGAGCAATCCTTTAATCCGATTTGTTGCCGATAATGCGGAGGGGCCCGCGGAAATTGCTTTGGCCCGCGGTTCCAGTGGTACCGATGAACCGATAAATGGCCGACTGGACGATCGTAACCGATCGCAGCAGCTGGCACCCTTTGGTGGCCGATCGGGAACTGGTCATTTTGGGATGAATTATGTGGGACCCTACAGCGGGACACAAAATAAATAGGACCCGGAATAGGATAGGGCGTTCCGGGCGTTTTTAAGCTCCACGACAATGTATATTTGCCTAGTCCCCAGCCTAGGTCGGAATCCGGTTTTCCGGACCGGACATCGTCATTTCCGTGGCCCAAACAGTGAGCTGCCGGCAGACGGCAAACATTATGCTCTCTTTGATTGATGGCCGCCCCCCCCCGGCCCGGTGGCGGTGCTAATGGTGGTCCCCGCAGCGCTCGAGGCTAATTAGAACAGGTAGAACATCCGAACCGCGGCCCAAACGGAAACCAAAAATCGCGAGTTTTTGCACCGCGTTTTTAAACATCTGTCACACCGGAAGACCACAAACGGGGGGGGGGCCGGGAAAACACGTGCTCAAACAACCCATCTCGGTCGTCCCTTCCGGAACGGAGCCGCAGATCGCAGATCGCATCAATCCGGCATCTGCTACGCACCGGGAGCGCAGCGTCGTCGGCCGGTTTGTGGAATGAAATTTTCATTTGCACAATTGTTCAAACAGCAGCACAAATCAAATCAATTAAAGGCCAATTATTGTCGCACGACACCGGACCGGACTGCTGGTCTGCTGGTCAGCAGGTAGAATCCCCTGGATCTTCCAACGATTTGATGCGGTCGTGGAGTGTGTCCCCATCATCATTATCACGCTGCTCCCCCGGTCGGTTGGTATTTTATGAGCCCGGGATGTGATTTATGTTTTCCGTTTCCCGGGCTCTCCGGGCGGGACTGTGCGGACGGTCGGTCACGGCACGGTCCGCGGTTCGTCGCGCAGAAACAATGGGGCTTTTGATTAAAATCCGGATCCGGCACACGCAGGGTTTGATTTTATTGACTGATTTTAAATTCCCGTCGGCCGGGCCGCCCCGGAGCACTGGAATCCACATCATTGACCATTCATCAACCTCGTTCGGGGTTCGGGAAAACATATTGCAGATTCCGGCCGCGACACGTGGCGCCGGCGAGCGAGATTCCTCGGTGCGAGTTCCTCGAAGCCTCGTGCCGGTCGCGCTTTCATCTGTTTAAATGTTTAAAGTCGGCGACGGGCGACGGGAGTGACCGAAACTGATGAGCAAATATTTGATGTGCGATATTCGCGGCTGGAATTTCGAATTTACGGCGGGCCAGCGTCGGTGGTTTATTATTTTTCTTTTGAAATTAATACAACGTGAAAAACAACGTGATAAGCGCGTGAATGTTATTGAATGACGTTCGAGTGCAATTGATACGCGTAGGGTCCGCATTCTGCCATCGATGAATCGTAATGCTCGGTGGCCTCGGTAATTAATGTTAGGGTTTGGAGTTTTGAAGCCTAACACATCAAACGAGCTAAGCTCGTATCGATTTATGTAAAGTTCCCACGGAGAACGTTCCGAGCGTCTGAGTTAGCGGCCGGTTTCGTCATAGATTTTTTCCTCGGCCACTTTCGATCACTTTGGGACCCTGCAGCCGGCAGTGTGCCGACACATTTTTCCCGCTCCGTGAAATATTTACAGTAAATCTCATGAATTTCAAACACCTCCCGCAATCGGCTTTCCCGGGGGAGGGTTGCCGGGAAAATCGATTGCGTCCCCGGCGGAGGGGCACAAATCTGCGTTCGAGTGAGTGTTTAAAAATTGAAACCAAATTTCCATCCTTCCCTTTGGAACTTATTTTTTGCTTCGCTTTTCATCCACGAACCGGGCCTATGATTTGGTTCTGGGGTTTGGGGCGCTTAATATGGCCGATCTAATTTGATTGTTGGCAGCCAGCCAGCTAGCGGATGATCCAATGCGTTCGGTAATTCGGTGGGCATTAATATTCATTCGTCAGCGTTTAGCGATTAGATTGGAACCGTCGAAGCCAATGATGATGGCAGCGGGGATTCAATCCGGCACCGTTATTCGCTTACATTAAAGACGCGACCAATGCGAAAAAACTTTTACTGACAAGCTTTTAAACCCCCGGGCCGGTGCTGGGCTCTGCACTTTTGCACCACTTTCCCGGACCCGTATGGAACTGGCTTGTCTACTAGAGTCCTGCGTTTTTGCTTGCCCCGCTTATCGCGGGAGCGTGTTGAGCCACCTTTAATGGCCCTCGGTGGCGAAATGCCGCGAAAATCCACTGATCGCTTAATTGTATTCCCGGCAGCCACAGCAAAAGCCAGGGAAAAAGAAACAACGCGAAACGAACCCAAATAAATGGCGGCTCAATTGAGTGGAATCGATACGGATTTAAACATAAACAAAAGTGTATCTTGCGTTGGCTCATTTTATGCTTTGTTCCATTGCTGGCTCCACCATTTTGGGGGGGGGTCTGGGCAATTGAAATGTAATATCCGAGGGCCCGAAACTGTGAAAGGCACTCCTCGAAAGTCCACCCAAAGCTCTCCGGCAGCTAAACCGATCAACGTTGATTTATCCTCTGCGACAGGCAGGCGACGGTGCCAGATTGATGGTGTCCTACCCGTCTATGTGAACTGGGTGACCATTCCCATTTTTTTTGTTTGGTGAACATCGTCCCGTCAGTTCGCCCAATCGAACCCGATCGGCTGCAGGTCCAAAAGACTGCAGACAAAGTTTCACCGCCCCAATTGATGCTTTATGATTACCCTTGTTTGCCGGCCACTCCCGTGATGCAACGGACCGTCTTTCCTATTTTCGTCCCTTTTCTGTTACTACAGATTGAGAAAGTTTCGCCAGCCAGGACACCAGATCCCCCTGCCGGTGCCCGCGCCCCGTTTGCCAATCACTGGCCGCAAAGTAAAAGAATTCGATCAAAATAGTTTGTCGCTAGCAACTTTCACTTTCACGGCCCGAATCCCCGGGGTTGGGTTGGTTGGGATGGGGCCGGAATCATATCATCGTAGCTGCAGCGGCCGATGATTGATGTACTGCGGCGTACCCGGTGAAAGGGTGACGATGGAGTGGCTTGACTCGTGCTGGTGGAGGTTGTTCCGCCCGGGTTAGCACGAGGCCTGGAACTGGAACGGAGCAGGACTGGGCACGGTACAAGTTTTTTGTTCCAAAATTCGATTGCATTAATCAGAGGACATCTCCTTCGCGAACGGCTACAATCATTTCAAGAGCCCTTCAGTCTCTCTACACCATTTTGCCTATGACCTTGGACCTTCGGTAAACCCCAAAACGGCCTGGCCCGGGGCTGCTGATTAAACAACCTAAATTTGGTTCACACTTTGCGAAAACCTAAAACAAAAAGCAAACCCTGTTCGAAACCCATCTGGCCCGAGGCTTCCTATTGGTTCACCATTGGCCAATGTTTGCCCTGTCCATACGCTGGGCAAGGAAATTGGATCGCTCGGTGCAGCCCGTTCGAAAAAAGGGGGACAAAAAAAGCTACATTCACTCAAAATGCAAATATATATGATGGGAATCAGAGACACGCACGCACGTAGGGGCCAATGTCCCCATGCTTCCCAACGAGGTCCTGCGCGGTGGCACGTGATTGACGCTGGGAACCGCGGTCCAGGATAACACGATGGGTTATTTTGCAAAATTAACAATCTCATGGGGCTGGTCGGAGCAAACACCGGATGGCCACACATCAACCGGAACAGCCGGATTCCATGCCGTACCTTGTTTTTCGGCTTCCGGTCCGTTGTCGGACTCCAGGCCACCGTCGGTGGATTGATTGGTATCGATATTTTGTCCATTCGATTCCCGCGCGATTGGGTGCCATGATTGACGGTGGGTGATTTGTTATTGAAAATGACAGATTTTCCTTCGGCGCGGTGGCAATTATTCAGAGAATAGGAAAATAGGCAACCCATCTCGGACCGGGTCGGACCAGAAACACAGAGCTCTGAAAAATGATCTGTACGACGAAAGACAAACGAACCGTAATAAATCTGGTGACGCGTCGCCGTTGCAATGGCCAGGTACCGGAAAGGATGCACTATTTTAACTTGTTACATTCCGTTACCGTATTGTCCCTCGCGAGTTACGATAAGTATTTGTTACGAGTTTGCGGATAAAGTTGCAAAACCCGGCACTGTCCCGGCTAATGAAATGTTTCTGATTTGGTGAGGCCAGCAACCTGAGGTGAGCATCCGGACGCTTGGCCGATGAAAAAGCCAAACGAAACCAAAGGTAGCATAATTGAATGGCCAGTGTTCGGTATTTATGTGGGCCCTCGAGTGCAGGACCTCGTCTATCGAGTGCTTCCGATCCGATCAAAGCCAAACGGTACCGTCGTGTCTGCCACCCGGTCAATTATTTTTCCCACCGTTGGCTCCGCACAGTTCCGGTTCTGTCGGTGGTTCTTTCTTCAATGGGATTCTTGAGTTTAATTTCATTTTCATTCAACAATTCGTGTGCCTCGGTCTGTAACGGTAGCCGTTTTGGAGTGTCCCAAGTCCCAGGTCTTCGATTTATCGGCCTCCAATGCCGGGCCAATTACCGGCTCGTTTCTAATCCGGAATCGGCAGCGAACGTGTTGCAGCCGATAAAACCGACTACCGCTTCCGTCGTTTGCACTCTCCTGGCTGGGCTAATCGGCCGGTACCCAGGCCGTGGCTTGCATTTTATTACGTTCGTTAGCACATACTGAGGCGCGTCCTGGAAGCCCTATGCCGGAGGGTGCTCTTCCGAAGAAATGATCCCACTCGAAATTGCGTGTGCATAATTTATCATCGGGGGCAGGGAAAACAAAGGCTTCGGCCAACCTCAAACAAACGGAAATCTGGAGAGCCGGAGTCGCTTTCGGCCGCAGCATATCCGGGGGTCGGTTATGTGGTGCTATGTGTTGCCAGCTTCGTGCCAGCCTCACGCAGCATTAAACCTGGCCACAGACACATTCAGCCAATTACACTCCTTGACTGAGCAGAGACTCCGGTGGCGAGGCCCACCTTTCGATACGAGGCTCGCCAGCCCGTCCGGTCCCGGCTCCGGAGCAAGGAAGCATAAAATGACGTTATGCTCCCCGGTGAACGGGCAAACAAAACGCTACAACGCAACGCCACGTCACGATTGCCGGTGATTTTGTTGTGTAACTGCCGCCGTCCGTGGTCCGTGGCTTGTATTCCGCTGTTCCGATGTAATTGTGCGTGTAATGCAACCGTGGCCGGGGCAATAAACCGGCGATGGGCGCGTTGCGTTCAGCAATTTAATCCTTTCCATTCGCCAACTCAGCGAACGCGGATCGAAGCCCCGCGCGCTGTGTGGTAATTGCCGAAACGCGAATCAACATTGATCCCATCAACGCCATGTAAGAGGCCCCAGAGAGAGAGAGAGAGAGACCTTTCATCCGCCATTGTTGTGGGGCTCCCGGGTAGGTAAATAACCCGATCACTGACTGGGCCACCCCGAGACCGTGTGGCGAACCACACAGACGGAGCCCGGTTGCCGGTAAATCCTTGCGACAAGACTCCACCTTTTCCAGCGCCCCTTGTTCGGGCGGCTTTTGAGCTAACGTCTCACGCGTAAGATGTTAATCTCGCGTCTCGCGTAACATCTGGAGGTGTCGGTCTGGGTGGACACCGACGGCTTTCCACGTGTTCCCAGCTTGCGATCGAAAGCGCCCGGAAGATTCGTCGCCGAAGTGTTTGAGGGGCCCAGACAGGTCTGTTGAATGCCAAACATATGATTAACGATAAGCCGAGCCAACGGGAACTAGAGTTGGTAGGTTGGTGGGGCTCCACTTGAACCATAAATACATTCAAAAATGGAGCCTTAAAACGTTTTAAATTAAGTGAAGTTTCTAGCAGAAAACTGTATTTAACACTGTTTTTATGTGAGACTTTTCAACACAAATTGTCCATAAAAGTCGTCGGCGAATCCTCATCGATGAATCCTCGTCTTTCGTCCTTCGTTCGTTGGCGGTCGCGATTCGTGGCCAACAAGGGCCAACGTGGAAAACAATCTATGAGAAAATTGCCAGCAAACTTTTTGTAGCTTTCTTTACACGCCCAAAGCGGAACGATCTCCGGCTCCCAACCGTGTCCACCGTCGTTCCGCCCCGATTTAATGCCCCGCAAATGGTGAGGAGATAGGCCATATATTTTCGTTTATCGTCACTCCTTCTCGGTGCTCGGTGCTTTTTCAGGTTTTATTTTCTCTGACCCCACCGGGCGCAACATACATAAAACATGTTGCCGCTCTCCGACGGATCGCCTAGTCTCGGGGATTGCGAGTCACTCCCCGATTAATAATCCCCAGAACTCTGTGCCACATAATCTATCCTTCATTTAGGCGGTGCGGGCTGCCGGCTTGTTTACCTTGTAAAACTGAACAGGGGAGTTGGACCCGGTCCGGAATAGGCCGTTAAAGCCTTCGGCTTCGGCTCAGCTGAACGCTTTACGAGTGTGTCTGGAATGGCCGTATCATGCGTGCAATTACGGCGTGATGTTCTACTTTAATGGCGGTGTCATTTGAAATTTTATGACACCGAACCGAGGAATTAGTGGCCTGCCGGGTACATCTACCGCGGGCGTAAAGTGCGTAATGGTCACCACGTAGCCGAATAAATGAGGCGAAGAAAAGCTGCACGATTCGCTACTCGAGGCATTCGAATAGTAAATAAAATAAATACAATTATAAGTCAAATGGACACAAAAAGGAGCATGAGCATTGGCGCCCGGCAGAAAGGGCCGGAGTCAAACCCGAAAGGTGACCGACAGTGACCCCGGAAGACCCCGGCAAGGTGGCTGCGGCGGAAGGCGGATTCGTTCAGCAGTGTGTCGAAAATTGTGGCCCAAAACGCCTTCCAAAATTGACCTAAACACACGCCGGGCTGGGCCGGGCTGGGCCGGGCTGGGTTGGGCATTGTATCGCAATCTCCAAACCACAACCATCCAACCGTTAAATTAAACCGTACAATGAAAAACCCGGTGTCCCCTGTTCGGGCTGTGGCCGACTGCAAACCCAATTGAGCATGGTACACTGGCCGCTTCCACTGGGACTGGACGCCGGTCTGGGGTCGTCAGGACCTCCGTCAGCTCGATCACACGCGCCACACACGGCACGGCCGGTCAGTGAAAATTCAATTTTGACATGAATAGCCTTCTAATTCCGTTCACTCCGGTCCGGTCGGCCGCTCGGATCCGTTTACTAAATTGAACCATTTTTTGATGTTGCCATTTTGGGCGAAGCGAAGGCGCAAGAAGATAAACATGTGTGACGAGGATGTCGAGTGTCGATGGTTTCAAGCGGAATTGAAGTATGATTTGTGGAGGCAAACATAATCAAGCGAATGTACCCCGTTGCCTGTCCGGTGAGTTCACGTGGCACACGTGGCACAAGGACACTTACCCTAACCAATCCACGGCAACGCAGGTGCAAGAGAGAATAACTCATCGGGACAGAACTTAGATCAAATGAGAATTAATAATTTTTGAGCCCTTGCATCACGAAACAAAGGAGGAGATGCAAAAAAGTTTTCTCACCAAATATTGGATAACTCGTTTTGGTTCAATTACTAGACGACGTCTGCTACGATGGTTTCCATGGTTAGGAGTACAACCCTGGAATGCGGTCAAGTAATCCTGTCTTTTTGACATTCTTTCTGACAGCGCGGATTTTGATACACTCCTTGCCTTCGGTTGATTCAGTTGTAAACAATTTTACGCAGTTATTCGTGAAAAGAAAATGAACGTGAACGAGTTGCCCGATGAAGTAAGTGATTCATAATTTCAAGTAAATGTAGTTGACTAACAAGCGTTTGTTTTTGCTAGATGTTATGCAGCATTTTTGATGAGCTCGATGTGTACGAGCTGAAGATAGCGTCCCTCGTGTGCCGGCGTTGGTCGGAACTTACTTTTTCGGGGCGAAGGATGGACCGTGTGTTGTTGGTGATTCATAACTTCAAACGTAAATTTTTGTTCAACACAAAAAGGAAGTATCGCCACGTTAATCTAAGGCCTTATGTTCCGGGCAATACTCAGGTTGAAAGCTTAGTACGGTTACTGCACATTCGAAAGCTTCCGGTCCGAATGTTGGACATTGAGTATATTAAAAGTTCGAAGCAATTAGGATCGATTCTGCGGGAAGTTCCTGCACTACAACATTTGAGGATTGATTTCTCTGCTCAAATATACCGCAAACAAAATGCACCTTTCCGTGTTTTACCGGAGCTAAAGAGCCTGAACCGACGACAACGATTTAGTTTCTTCCGTACGAATATGCCAAATTTACAGTGTCTTGAAATGCATTGCTGGACAGATCTGGAACTGGAAGCATGGAAATACTTCAGTGGACAGTTGAAGCACGTAACTTTGTATGGTTTGAATGGACATTTTTTGCAGCCCTTTCTCAAGCTAACGTTCCCACTCGCAAAGGACTTTGATTTGAACGGAATAACAATACCGGATACGGCCCCAGAGATGTATTTAAGCCTAGGTGGTGCTTTTTTTCGAAGACACCCCTTCCTTCACCGACTGTCCATCTCCTGTATGAACATTCCGGTAGAATGGGTTGCATCTATTAGCCAACACTGTCCTGAGATAACACATCTAGAGCTTCGTCTAAATGATCAGAACGAAGGATTTTTGGAGCCATTGGTGCAGCTAGCTAAGCTTAAGGTAAGCAAATAGAAAGCGAAAAGGAATATTTTACTCAATATTTTATTTTTACAGCACCTTTCATTGGAAGGAAAAGCAGATGGAAAAATTTTCCGTGGAGTTATGGCATCGCTAGAATCTGTTGAACTGAACATCGCTAATCATCTAGTATTGCTCGAGAACCTGTTTGAAGTTGTGCCACGATTGAACTGTCTGAAAGTCGACGGTTTCGTATCTTTTGATGAAGTACAGTTCATCTGCGAGAAGTTTTCTTTGCTTCGACGCTTAGATGTAATGATGAGGGTAATTTTTAACGTAGATTGTAGACCATCGTTGCTACAAATGCGCTAATTCGTTTTTTTTTTCTTTACCAGCAATACGGTTCTGTAGTAGCCGTAGCCGTAGCCGATTCTGTCCGATTCGATGCATTGATGCACTTGCAGGAACTTTCACTATCGAGCGATTTAAAAATTCGTTCCATTCATCGTAACAAGGTTCAATGCTTGACATTGTTCCAAAGTATGGTAAGTATCAGGGGGAACAACCAACGATTACTATTGCAATGTTCAAGCGAATAAATTCGTCCCATTTCACTGATCGTCAAACGCTACTGCTTCAACGATTGAAGATGCTGGGCGATGAGGTTAACCTAGTGCCGGAAAAGTTCCCTTTTCTGAAGAGATTGATCCTCAGGAACGAATGTGTGACTGCTGCTGATGTCAAATGGCTACACAGAATGATGCCCGAATGTAGAATCGACTATGATTATGGTAAGAAGCGCTTGTATCCCATTGCCGATGTGACTGCGGACTGCAAGGCGATCGGATCGGAAAGGAAGTGCAGTTTCGGACTGTCGTACAGTTTGAAAAATTAAATGTAAAAATGCGAAAACTCGTCTAAAAATTTCACTAGAGGGTATTAACTGTTAAGATGATTGAAAGTGCTTGGACCAGCTAACCCAGCTCAGGGCAAAATAATATTTATATATATTATTTTATATTTATATATATTTTGCAAAATAATGTTCCGACTCAGGCTTATTGGATTCGACTCCAATACGCGGTTTCACGTGGTTTGGTTCGGTAGTTTAGGAGAGGTACAGGCGAACAGACACACAAACATTAGTTTTTGTATATGTAAAATATAATCTATATCTATATATATATAGTATAGTAAACTGATCTGCCCAGATGAGATCAGTGAATAAAATTGATTTATTGTCAGGAGTCTCCTGACTCCTTCGTCGTCGGATGTTCGACTTCGAGGAAGACCGTGTGTGACATCGTGATCGATACTCATTGTCCTCTCGGGGCCGAAAGGAAAAACGAAATTAGAAAAATTACAAAGGCTGGCCATTAGGTTGGTCAGAAATTTGGTTGTACGTTTCCGCAACAGATGCATATTAAGAAATATCAATAAATGCGTAGTTCATACATCACAACACTGATCAAGGGACATATTAAAGTAAAGAAGTGACAAGAAGTCATTATGCATGCGTACTTGTAGAGCTAATAACGGGTCTGGTGAGAGACGATCGCGCATCAATTCCGAGTTCCAATTAAGTCGAGTAAGGAGTGTCGCCGGGAATACGGGAAGTCAAGATGCAAAAATGTTTAAATTAACAATGTTCCTATTCATTTCCCAATGTTACGTCTTCTTGATGATTCCATTTCAATCTGTTATCAGTTCTTAAACTTGGTTTATTTTATTGCGATTTCTCTGATGAGGCGACACCAGCAACGGCTCGGATGAGAAAATATCGCATCCCCCCTTTGAAGCCAACACCTTCAACAGCCCCGCCTTTGGCCCCCTCGTCTAATGGCCAAGACGTTGTTCGGAGACTTTTCAGGGGCTCCAGCTGCGTGCAGCGTCCCGGAAGCTTTCGGTCGCAGAAGCGACTGGCTGCCTGTCGACGATGACGATGGAGATGGAATCGATGTAAATTATGGCGGGTAATACGTTAAATTAAACACCTCGCCCGCCGAAGGGCCGGCCTCGGTGCGACACACGTGCTTACTGGAACGCTCGGCGGCGCGTTCGGCACATCGCGTTGCAGTGCATGCGGCCCGATGGTTCTGGGAAACCGTCGGAATTACACCGAGTCTGGGTTCGCGAACAAAGGCGAGTTTGGTGGAAATGCAAAAAATGGGTGGCAATTTCTCTGCCAAAAATGGGGCTTCGCCTTCGCTGGACGGCTGGATCGCTAGCGTGAGGTGCGGGCCTCCCGTAATGTGATTACCTCACCTACACGGCTGCCGAATGATGCAATCAGCAGGATAATAGATTCCCGCAAACATTAGTCCCTCGTCGGATGATCATCAAAACGATTTATTAAGAAGCTTTTATTGGCCGCTTCTCTCTCTCTGTATGTGATACCCTTGGCCCCATTCTCAAGTGCCTCAAAAGGTTGGTTCGTCCGTGAGCAGTCGATCCGGACCCGGCTTCATGCAGAATTAAGAAATACACACTCTGTATCATCAACTGGAAGGCACGTGATCGAAAAAGGTAGTCCCGTGGCTTGCGTCACGTGGACCCGACTCGCGGGTCGGGCATTTATCCAGCCAAATGCACCCAAAACCAGTGAGACAGTATATCACGGGATATGAACATAAAATGTCCTTCTTTTTCCACAGCAGCCCTTTTCGCCCCAAAGAGCGGTGGTCAAAGCCCAAACGGATCGGAGAGGCGCAAACAACGGTCCCAACGGATTCAGCAACGGTGCAACAATGGCTCTATTTCGGTCCGGTTTGATTTGTGCCCCGTGTTTCGTTCACGGGGGGTTTGAATGGAATAAACATCATACAATGGCGTTCCATTTTTGATAAACTAAAACTGCTACAAAGAATCTAAGAAACTCTGACCGAAGTGTAAAAGGACTGCGACCCTGGTGCTGATCGAGACCCGCACGATTTCAATTGAATGTGTTAAACCGATTGAAGGTTGAAAGTTTCAAGCTAATTTTGTGCCCGGAATGGTGCGAGTTGATTCAAATGGACATAGAAGCCTACCTTTTGGGTCCAACATCTGTTGTCATCGGAACTAGTTAGTTCCGCCATTTTTGATGCCAACGGACATTTGGAGTTCGGTGATCGTCCTCGGTTGGGTCTTCCATGAACGGCAAAATTGCAAGCAGCTCGTAATGTCGGCGCCAATTTATTCGGAACGAATTCAACAACTTTTCATGTCCTCGGCTCGGCCACAGCTGGCGTTGGTGGTAGAAGGGTGACGAACATCTGTGGTGACAATAAACTATAAAGTGTCAGTTAAATTAGATGAAAACCTTATTTCTAAAATTGTCAAAAGTTCGCGAAAGAAACGGATTCCCGGGATCAATTTATTTCTGTTAACCAAGATGATGTGATTTCGAAAATCGAACCATGAAAAACGGACCGAATCCTGGTTTGGTGTGTCCTTCCGTTCGGCTTTTAGCCCCACGCGAGAGGCTTACAGTCGCGTCGGTCGCCACCGGACACAACAAATCCATCATTTATCATATTCACCCGGTGCTGGGCCTTTTGTTACACTCCACCCCGTCGGAAGGGAAGCTAACCACGCGCCTAACGACGGCCGGATGTGTGGTCAACGGCGAAACCTCAGCGCCAACTCACTGCATCGTCCGGCAGGATCTCTGGCCAGTTCCTGGGGCGGCTTCGAAGCTGTGGAGATTTAAAACCCGGCGCATTTTCGTGGTGCTTTTTACGTGGACGGTCGGTGAGCCTCGCCAAAGTCACGCCAACCAACAGCCTAGGGCTTAGGGTCCGGGCCGACCTAGCACCATCGAAGCTCTGGTCACGCGGCCCGTTGGGTTCGTGTCGTGATTTCGGTTCGAGTTATTTTGCCCGAGGTTGCGATTTCCATTTCGATCGTTCTTCGCAAACAGGTGCTGTCGGATGATCGATTGGCCGCCGTAAAAAAGGCACTCGTTTGGGACACCATGGGAAACGCAGCACGGAAAGTGTGCCGCAAACAGTTGATTGAAGAACATTCAATGATTGAATTTTCCTTGCATTGGCCACTCAGCTAATCACAATGTTTCTATTGATTTTGGCATTTCAGGGGGGACAATAGACTGTTAGTGGCCGATTGGACCCCAGAGGAGGCAGAACACGAATAGTTAAAAAGACTACAAAGTATTCGCGTGAAGCTGAGGCAGAAGCGCTAAATCGTGGAGGTCAAAATGACTCAAACCACCGTGTGATGGTGAATTCTTTTTTGGACCCCGAGCGCCCGTTTCCTGTGGGAGTGCCACGAAATCATCCAGCGTGAAACAAAAGCTCACCAAATAGAAACACAGACATGGAAGTAAAGCTTAACGCAGCCAATAACGCCCGGAAGCACGAAATCCTAGGTCTGAATGGAAAGAGTGTCGATGTGGGCTTATCGGCGGCAGACAACAACATCGGGAACAACGTCGTGGAATTACTAAAATGTCGAAAATGCCAAGAATGTGGACTGGATTTGATCGTTCGGCTTCGGGAATTGGCTTCAAAGTTCGAGCAAGGTGGATGGGGTTTAGCGAAAGCAGTTCTTTCCCTTCTAAAGCCTTCAAGTCTTTCAAGAGGTCCAAACTTTGTTCGCAGTCCATTCTGGGTTCGAACTCGTCAACCGACCGGCCATAATGCTCTGCAGAGCATAGGTTACGTGCTGGGCCATTTAATTGACAGCACACGGTATTTGGCGGTGCTGCTGCCAGTTGCAATTAGCTCCCAGGCAGCGGGATGGTAAATCGGATGATAAAATTACACTTAATGGAAGGTTGCGGTCTATGCGCCATCGTGACAGCCTGACTATCACCCTCCCCGTCGGAAGAACTGCATTGAACTTTCCTCGACAGGATATGAGCTGTAATCCGGATTGAAAGGACCCCGCTGGTGGTGTTACAGCTTCGATGTAACGTAAATGAGTAAAGAGAGTAAAATAGTTGAAATTTTACGCAGGCAAAACGATATTTCGAAAGATATTTTGCTATTTAATGTTACAACCTTCGTGCAAGGCTTATCAAACCGTGCCCCAAATAAACGCGGTTCACATCTCCCATCTGCAAATTGCCAGCTGAGCTCTCAGCTCGGAATCCCGACTTCCAGCCATCGGAAGGGAGGCTTCCGCAGGCTGCACCGTGCATGACTCCACGGCGAGCATTCAATCCGCAGCATTAACTCGATCAACTCGATGTAATTAGCGCGAGTGGTTGCGGTGACTAAACCGCGAAAGTGATTCAATTTCGGGGTCATTCTGGTCCTGGCTCAAACAACTCACGCTGGGGTTAGGTAATTTGAAGAACAACGATTTATTTGAAGCGAAACGAATACTTTAAATTAAAGGGCACTAACACAACATAAAACGGGATGTGGGCACGTTTCTGGTGATAAAACGGGGTCAGTGCACTTGCCGGACGGAAGAAAGGGTGATCTTCTGGGTGCGGACGTTTTATGCTGGTCAGTCATGACCGAGATTCCTTTGATAGCATTCGCCCCTCGTGCGATTGCGTCCCAAGCGTCCGTTGGAATTTGTTTAATGTTTTCCCGCAAAAAGAGCAATCAAAAGAAAACTCAGCCACCGGAAGGGAAACTAAAGCGCAGGACGCTCCCCTTGTCGGGCCTGGCGTTGGGATGTGTGTCATCAGGAGGCACGTTACATAGCCTCCGGTGCAGGGGCCAGGGCACAATGTGATGTTCATAAATTTTCACTCAACCACCCTACAGTTCCTAGGGCCTCGAGAAGCGAGCGTGACAAAAATCTTCGTCGCACCTGAAGGATACCCTCCGCTTGGCCGACACGAGGTTAGCACGGTGCCGGGCGGTTCGCGGGCCGCTACAATTTCCAATTCTTTTGTGCCAACGGACCTTTTGCATAGTTCACGTCCGTGTCGCTCGACAGGAACAGCTCCCCTTGGAAGCAGAAAGCTCCGTTGGATCTATCCCTTTGCTTGGCACTCTTGGCATGGCCAGAAAGTGGACACCTCCCCTGGGGGAGGATTCAGGTGCAAGCCACTATCCATTCCTACTTCTGACCCTAGTGGTGGTGCATTTCATTCCATTTATGCTTCACTGATTTATGTGTAAAATTGCATGTTTTGTTTCCCCTTTTTCGTTTATTTATATTTCACTTTTGGCGGTCAGCTCCAGTAACTCCGACGGATCCGATTCACACGTCACGGACGGATTAGCGTAGCCCGTAGCTGGTCTTTGCCATGGAGTTTTCAATGGCATGGAGTTTAAATCTAAAATCACGAATCCAGTAAACTGGAACACAACATGATACTTTTTAATTGTCTCACGAGCAAATCTTTTCCAAACCAAATCTCCGATGAGTATTATATTTTGGTCTTGATCTGTGTTATTGAGGGCTGTTGGTAGGTCGTTTGGTATGTTGAGTTTTGTTGTTATTTAGTCATACGCTTTACACTCAGTAACTCATACGACACAGCACTTAATAAAAACCTACCCCGCATTTTTGGACCACCTCATTTCTTGCCTTTTTAAATGTAATTTACACCAAAAAACCAGTAATCTGCACAAAATTACCAACTGAGCTCGGAAATAACAATTATTACCCTGTTCAAGGGTCTGTTGGGCATTGCTCATTGTTGTTGGACTACGAAAAGTGCTTTCGTATTTTCGTCAGGTCAAGATAGGTTTATCTGTCCGGTTTTATGGTGCAAAAACACAATAATATTACTACACGTTACCGTATCCTTTCATTTAGAAGCCAACAAGTGGAACAGGACGCTCTGAGGTGATAACTTCTGAACCAAGTGCAATAAATCTTCCCGTGGTCTGATTTAAATAAATAACAAGAACCATCAGCCATCAGTGAATGAACCCAATATTAGCAGTAAAAAAATAATCAACAGTACTTTATTCAAATTAACTGTCGTTGCCAAGGTTCCAAAGGTCAGCTGTGGTAATATACTGTGGTATTTTAGTTGGTCAGCTGTGGCAAGTAGGCGTGGGAATCGAGCTGCCAAACCTTGACACTTGATTTCCGAATTCGTCCGCTTCCGTTCCGTCTCGATTCTTAGAAAGTGCACACACTCGATAAATTGCTCATCGCGAAG
>NC_071285.1:5869213-5936129 GCF_943735745.2 Anopheles bellator | reverse complement strand
CGACTGAACTTGATTCTCCACGGCCGGTCTCTTCGTGAATCTACTGTCGATAAGTTACGCCAATTACTTCCGAAATGCGTAATCAAATTGTATGGCTATACCGTCACCAGCGGAGACATAAGCAGATGTTTTCGGAAGTGGAGAAGTGAAATAATGCCGTGGGAGAAAGGATGGACATTTTATCATCCCGATAAGTTAGTCTAAACCACATTTAGACGGACGAAACAGCGTGCGAAAAATGTTTAGATACTACGCACGTCTAGAACTGTAATTTAAAAATGCACTGAAACTCCAAATAAAATTATGGAATTTTGAATTGACATTCCATTAGATTGATCAGCGATAAGCAGCGATTTAATTCAACGTTGTTTTATGTGTTATAGATGCAGTGGCGCAACATCAATGTTGAGTGATTATTTAGCAACCCCTTAGTTCCTGTCAACAGGGTTCTAACCATCAGAGCTTTAGAATATCAGAATAATTTCGCTGTGGTGTCAATGGAAGCAGTTATGCTTACGAGGTACCTTCGTGCCTGCTTAACTTAAAATAACTGTAAGTATCTGCTCTTTTGGAAGTAAAGAAATTAGATACAAACTCGCTCTTTCGGGACCAAAGTGGGTCGGTCGCTCGTCATCAGTTCCACCCCGACAAACAATCGGGACGACCACTAGGTAAAGTGCAACCCTAGGCGAAAACCTTAAACCAAGCTCGGCTGCAGCACGAAGTTGTGTATGTTTGTATTCAATACCCGCCGCATAAATTAAAGCGGGACCCAGTTTAACCAAGGACCAGAAACACAAAAACTGCAACTGGTGCTTGCGGCATAAAATGCTTTCAGCGTAACGTAAGCATGTTGCTTTGTATGCTGCTCCGAGGGCTACAGACCAGCAGACACGGATCATCTTCTGGGTTGGTCAGTGCGCATTGTTTTCGGGCGCCGGAGAATAAAATGTGTTGTTTCATCAATTGAAGCGCAAATTTTCCATCTGTCCGTGATTATGCTGGCTGTGGGTACAAGAATTGCATTTGATGCATTATTTCTTGCGGCTTCGAGTCTTTGGGTACACTGAGACTTTTAACTAACTTTGTAGACAGATATTTTATTACCGTTAGCCAAAGTTAAGGTTAAGTGATGTGGCTATGAAAAGAAGAGTCGAAATAGTAGTACCGAGACAATGGAATATTGAAAAAAGCCGAATGGTTTGTGGCACTGTACTCACCCGCGGACTCCACTACATACAGAATTTCAATGAATTCCACTTCCGGCCAGGTCCCGTGCGTGATTATGGCTAAATGGTTCACAATGTTTTTCAGGCCCTCGGGGCCCCGTCGCTAAAGGAATAAATTAAAGCCCGTGTTTCGCATAGGCATTTCGTGACCCCGGACTGTCATCCCCGTGTGGCCGTGTGGCTGTGGTTTCAAAAACCTGCGTCCCCCAGGATTGGCCCGGGGTTTTTTTCAGCTGCGAGCTGCATTTGCATTTCTGCTTGCTGTACCGGCTTCGACCACCGGATGGCGAGCATTAATGATCGCAAATCGTTTCGCAAATCGTGCACGCAGTTTAAGCTCCCCAGGCATTACTTTAATTTCTCCACAATCAGCAGGAACAGGAATCGGAAGCGTAGCGGCCATTTCCGTCGTGCACCGTTCGCGTGCGTTCGCAGCATTAATTGTCCCATTATTTGGTTCAATAACATCAAATTGATGCTTGCCAACGATCAACGATTAGGTGCTCTCGGCAGGTAATTTCGCTGCCCCGGTACAAATTGTACCACACTTTGATTGAGGGGTTTGTTTGAGGTTCTGAGGGCTTTTCACTGGTTGGCCACAATTACACACAAGTTCCGTATTGAGCAATTTTGTTTGCGAAACCTTCCACTACCGGCATCACCGGTTGATAGGCTTATTCCCTCTACATCCCCTTTTTAAATCCAAAAAAACAAATTAAAAATTTGTTAAAATATCTAATGGTTCATGAAACACAGACTAATGAAGGAAGTAACGGAGAAGCCGGGCCAGTGCCTTCACTTCGCAAGACAAACCTCCGCTTGATGCGTAAATTGTGCGCACATTTTCCCGGCGGGATTTTTCACGCACAACACGTGGCCGCGGTCGTGAGCGGTGTGCGTGCAGAAATGTTAATCACGCAAGACGCTCGTCGGATTGGCCTATTCGCCCCGATAAAAGGGCCGGCCCCGGAGGATGAATAAGTTTCCGGCCACAGAAGTCGTCCAGGGATAATCACAAAACGGTCCCGTGAGACTCTTTCCGTGAGTGAATCGCATCGTTCGAGAAGATTTCTTGCCCCAAAAGTGGGCTTGCCAGATTACGCTAAAGTGTAGCAAGGGCACAGCATATGCTTCTGATGTTGTTTCCGATGTTCCGATTTTGCTCCGAGAACGGCGGTGGTTAAATTGTCGGAAGGGAGGAAAGATTCGTAATGTTCCTGTCGAAAAATCGTGTAGAATATCGATCGCCCGGTGGGAGACTAAGGACAGACTTCAAGCCCTTCTCCGAGTTATTTGAAGCTTTCGCCAACCCGTAAAGCGCCCGGTTTCGGCACCGTGCAGTGGTAGGATTAATGGAATGAAAATCATTAAACCCATTTCGAAATTTATCGCTCGCCGGCGGGTGCCGAAAAGCGATCCTCCGGATGCCGGATCCGTGGTCGTACCCACCGGCCAAATCCTCAATCCGGCAGGGAAAATAAAGTTCCTTTTTCGGGGACCGAATGTAATGTGGCCCGGACATCGCCGCTCAATGGTCGCACACTTCTAAGTGCTACGGTGGCACGGAAGTGAATGGAACGGGTCGAGTGTTCGTGTCAAGTTTGGAATTCGATTCGGCGCGCATAATTGCTCTCGATGCAGCAGCTTCTCCGCGTCGTCCTTGAGCGACCCTCGGTATAATGACCATTTTTTATTCGGCACCAGTCGCGAACGCTTCTAGCGGTCGTCTGACTCGTCTTTTGCCACTCCATAAAAGAGGAGTTTTATGGGCGAAAAGATGCGATAAACGTGCCGCGACCCTTGCTCCAACTCAGCCGGCCCCAAAATGGTTACGATGCAAGTTTTGGCGGAAATGAACACACGCAAGATGTCACATTAAGCGATAGCAGTCCCGTCGTGCCGTCCGTGGACTTCACTTCCCTCACGCCGGGATGGCACTTCGATTTCAATTTCCCACGAATTAAGATGTTAATCATGAGTGCCGCCAGGTCAAGCGGATGGTAATTCCGTCTAATGATTACTTGACACAACAGTTCAGTGGATCGCAATTATTTGCGATCGTAATTTGAAGATTATGGCGCAGAATGATGCTGTTCCTGTTACCAGCAAAAAAAGTCCTCTCGTATCAAATACGAATCGATCGGCTCGGATCGATGATATAAAATGGCCCTATCTCGTCCAAATTGATTGATCTGTTAAAGGAAAATATTTTTACTAAACTAAAAGCACCTGGAGCACGTGCAGACGTGCTGGCACGGGCAACGGGAACTAATTACCCGTGCATTACCCACGAAAGCGACCGAGTCACGGAACGAGAAAAGCCACCGTTCGGCCGTTAAGCGAAGGGGTTATATTGGAGTTTTCCGTCCGCAATTACTTAATCAAGTGATGATAATTTTATCGGAGTCAGCGCCGCCGCGCCATGGCACATTATTTCCATTATGTTGCACAGCAGTAGCGCCACGAAGACCACGCATCCGGTTTCCGGTCGCTCGTTAGGTTGCTTCACTTCACGATGGCCGATCTGGTTTGTTGCGGTTTTTGCGGGTCTCCCCGAAAGTGTCTCTCGGTGTGTATAATAGGGTTGTCTGTATTCGCGATATTAAGCCGTACTTAAAACCAATGGTGATGCTCATTTCGTGATGGAGAAAATCCAAATTAAAAAAAAAACGGAACCACACACTGACCGCTGCACTGACTGCGTTTTCGTTAGTTTTAACTTCCGTTGAGTACACCGAGTATGAATATTGATTGCCTCTGGCTTCCGGGGGGGGAGGAATGTAATAAACATCGGGCCCGGGCCTGTTTTCGGTTATGTTCGAAGCAAAAGCACTGAAGTTCGTTAATATTCATGATTTGTTTATTTTTCACGATTGTTTCGCTTGGTTTTTCGCCCTCACAATTTACAGCCTCACGGAAAACAATGCTTGTGAATCTCAACTGAAATCGATCCCGCTTCTCATAAGTCATTGACGTTCCATTCTGCGATGTGTTTTTGTGTCTGCGATTGATTGACTGGTGATTGGTGAATTTATTCGTTTAAAAACCAAAAAAGGGCAACTTCTTCGCACTTGCCCCATCGTGATGAGCCCGCGGCCCGTGGCTTCGTTTGTATATGGCTTTGAACTTGTGAAGATGGCTTCACCATATCGAAATGCATCAACCAGTGTGTTCAGGGTGGTTGCCACGGCACGGACACGCTATTAAAGGAACTGCAACATAACCCAATGCAAGCTACCCTACAGACACGGACGATACGAGACTCATGGACACTCATGGAGACGGCACCTCATAAAGCAGCCGGGTTTCTGTTTCCGGTTTGGCCGTCCTAAGCACCGCACCGTAACGGCGGCTACTGTATGCACTTTCTTTTCGCGCTCCTTCCGGAAGAACGCTAACAGAACCAAAAGGAAGAAACATCAAATAGTATCTCGACACTCTGGACGTGTTATGCTTCGATTCGTTACGCTTCCCTTATCCTTTTTACAGCTTAGTGTCCCTTCTCGGGCCTTCTTCGAGTTTCGATCTTGCGTTCGATCTTTCAATTCCGTTTATAAACTGTGACCACCGCGCATTGATAGTTTTCCCGCCCGGTTCCTGTTACAATTATCCTGCCCTCCGTTGCTTCTGGGCGCTCGTTATGCGCCCCTCGACTTCGTTTGACGAAGCCCGCGTTTCGGTGCACCGTGTTTTGTTTTACTTCTAAAAAAGAAAGAAACATGTTGCTATATATGTATATATATATATATACGAGTTGTGCAGTAGTATGTTTTCTCTTAATGCATCTTTTTCTCTTTCTTCCAATCTCTCGCCCGCGATCGTTCGCACTTTCTCTCTCTCTCTCTCTTTCTCTCGGTTTCAGTTTTTAGTGTTCATAAGGCATCAAATTTCGCACGCACTTTACACACACACACATAAACGGACACATACAGGCATACATACGATCACGATCACTCGCCAGATCGCCCACGGGGTGGCGCCTTCGAACGCGGCACGATCACTTCGCAAAGTTGTATAAAATAGCTGGTTTTAAGTTTTCCATTTGTTCTCATCTTCTGTCTTCTGTTATCGTGCTTGCAACCGATCGTCACACCGATCTGGCACGTGGCCACGTGGTGTGACAGATATTTTGTATATCAACTCGATCGAATGCATAAGAACGTGTTCGACTTTTTACAGCAGCGCGGGTTCGGTCTGTTTTCACGCCTTTGCCCTTCTGGGTTTTTCCTTTTTGTTTTAAGTTACTAATTTTTTTTTTTTTGGTTTCCGCTTCATACACCGACGACCTCGAACCGGACACGCTTGAGGGCAACGGTAGCAGTTGTGTTGTGGGTAGGTCTGCCACACTCTTTGGTGCGAAAGTAAGGGTGCTTTCCGCTTCTTTGGTAGGTTTAGCTGTTGAAGTGACGCGGCGCAATGTACTTGTTACTTATCCGACACTAAATGACTTCCTGGGGTGGGTTCAAGCGTTTGAACAGAGCTTACACAGGCAGTTACGACGCGAAATGAAATGCCTTAAAATGTCTTAAACGTAAAGCGAACTAAAACTGTGCACGAATGCAACGCCCTTCGGGTTCCTATGGCAGGTACAGTAACTTTAGAAAACGTTGAAAAACTTCACCCCCCTCACTGGTTGTGGCTCTCAGGCCCAGTCCCGTGCTTGGCGTGCTTGGCCACTATCACACGCGTCCACCCATTAGTCCTGGGGCTGCTGTGCTTAGCTGTGGATGAAGTTTATGTGCAGCCGGCGGTTCCGGATCTCGACGTCGGTGTACTGCTTGAAGCTCATCTACAAAAGCGTCGTGGCGAAGATCAGTAAAATCGTCACGACGGTCGCCAGCAGGCTTGTGGTCGTTCGCAGCGGCACCGGAAGACTGCTAGCCCCGTTCGACTCGGTCATGTTGGATCCTGTGGGGTGCCAGAGGAAGTAAATCACAGATCGATCGATTAGCAACACGGCGGCCGGTCTCTTGGGGGGCGGGTCATTAGTTTCGACGAACTGAATTTCGCGAGAAATATAATAGGGATTAATAACAAAAAATAAAAGTAAAGTATAGCAAACATACGAAAACAATAATTCAGGGCGTCATGCATTAATCGGTCCCAATCGGTGGCTACACTTCAGGAGAGCGGCCGGGCCGTCGCGACCGCAGCTCGCCAGCGACCACACCGAAGATTAGTGCCACTAAAATTATTTTAATAGTAACATTTTCGATTCTACCGATGCTGTAACCGAAGGCGGACGTTCCGTTGCGCTCGCCGGGGCTCTCCGGGCCGTCCGGAGGAGCGTCGGGATCTGGTCGGGCCAGCACAGCACAGTTTGATGGGTCGATGGAAAATAAAACAAGAAAGGGCTTTAAAAAAGTTGACATTTAGATAAAGTTCCACGCAAAAGCGCAAAGCCAGCTGTTAAGCCACAAAAAAACATGTCGGAGAACGCCCTAAAACCGAACCAAGAAACACAAGAAACACATCAAGAAACGAAGAGAAACGGAACGAAGGAGCGAAACCAAAAAGGGCCGAAACAGGGATTTTCCATTTTCACCGACCGACCGATCGACGGCGCGATACCGGCGCTTACCCCTTTTCTGAAGGTTTTCCGGTGCCGCGCGTAGCATTTCCACCGTCGTCGTGGTCGCCACCGTGGTGGTCGTGGTTCTGAGATGCGATTCTGGAAGCGGTTTATTGTTAGATTTAGTTTTGCGCGCTTTAACGGGAAAGTGGAATGTTAGAAGAAGAAGAAGAAGAAGAAGAAGAAGAAGAAGAATAAGAAGATGAACGGAAGAGGAGATGCGAAAGACGGTATGAATGTGAGACAGTGAGAAAGAGAAAGAGAGAGAGGTGAGAAGTGAGCGCGATCGGAAGGTGTGCAGAGGATCGAGACGCGATAGAAAAAGGTTAGTCCGTTGTTGTTTGGGGATTCACAGCACGAAGCGAAGCAGTACACGTGGCGTGGTGGAACACAAGCGAACAATAAGAAGCCTTCCTCGGTCTGAGACAAATTAGCATAACGCATCCTTTGAAGCAGCTGTTCGGAGTTCGGAGAAACAATAGTGTAGTAGTTTGAACGGAACGGAGCTAAAAATTTACACCATCGTAACGTAGCCTGGGTCAATACTTGTCCTCGGTTCATTATTGCCCACTTCTTCCTTACTTCCTTCCTTTGCTGATTGTGGACTCCACAGTAATTAGTTCTCGGGTGACGTCATAAGACTGTTCTTTTGTAATGATTGCAACAGGCGTTGTTTGATCTTATCCACAATGCTGTAGGCGAAGAATGAGGCCACTCCTTCGTGTCGGAAGGCCAAGTGGGCAGCAAATAGTTAGACCAGCCTTAGGCACCTCACAATGTTCGCTTTGAAGTTCCCGATGTTCCTACTTATAAAACTTCCTACGGCATTCCGATATCAAAGCTCTCTGCTCCCGTTTTGGGAAGAGTGGGACAAACGATAGACAAACATCGTTACAAAAATCGCTTTCCGCCGCTAAAACCTTTTATCCCGAGTGCTAACATTCAACTTAAACTAAAAGACCAACACGGAGCGACCGAAAGAACGATCATTGTTTAATCGGAAACAAACTTTCGACTGGCTGGCAAGCGTTTTCCGGAAATCCGAGTGTTCCCGGTGAAGAATTTGGTTTTTTTACGGGCACTAGCACTAGGAAACTTTTTGGGGAAATTGAAATTGGGGAAAGATTCCATTTGAAGTTCGCGTACGCCACTCTACAATCGGCCGTCCTTTGCAGGAGCTCCGACGGACTAAAAGCCCGTGTGTGGCCAGCAACCGAAGCCACGCTAATTTGACTCGACAAATCAACGTAACAGCATCGGAAGGCAAAACACCTATCACCCGCGTGTCTCAACACCGTGGGCCGCGTGGCTAATTGAAAAGCGCCGGTAATTGAATCTTCAACCGGACGGCCCCGGCTGTCCGGCGAAGTCAAGGCGGTGTCTAAGCTTTTGAAACCGCCAGCTTACGAACAACAATGGAGGTGTGTTTCGCGGGGTGTTATTGCATCCTCTGAGTGTTCCATTATTAAGGCCCGGACCATTCGGGAGTTCGCAAGCGTGAGAGGCCACGGCGCACTCTGAACTCGTCACTCGCAATCGATCGGGTCTCGGGGCGACATCCTTCGCCGACAACAAAAAGAAAAAAAACCCGTGACGCGACGACCGGGACTAATTCCTCTCATCACACATCGACTAATGCGCGGCCAGTGGCGACGGGTCCTGGCGATAGTATGATCTCCCCCCGCCAGAGGTCACAGACGGCCGCCGGACGAGCGAGAAAAGCCGAAACCTTTCACTGACCCCCGGGGGGCTTTGGGAACGTCACAGGATTTCGGCAGGTTCGTGATACGCTGTACTTAGCGCCGGGTCATCATAGAGGGACGTGAGCCCTGTGAGGACCGTCCCCGAGAACCGTACGTCGAACCGGATTGATGCGTGGTGGTGGCAAAGCCCCCCCCTTCCGTAAATTGGATGCTTATTAGGGCCGAGGCATCGCACCGACCGACCGCATCGTCATCTTCTTCACCCCAGACACGGGGAGCGCGTCCGGAATCGACTACGACATCTCAATTAATCATCAGCCGGGGGGGGCCAGTGGGGGTCAGGGCGCGTTGCGTTGCGTTGCGTGTCTTATACCTTCGTACGTGCGTCGTCCTTTGGTCGGCTTTTTGGCCGCCGCCGCTTGAAATCCATCTTCTCCGCGCTCGCACTTTCGGGTTTCCGTTTCACCGGACGTGGGCCGTCGTTGCTGATTAGCGTTGCTGATAAATGGCGCTGGCCTCCGTGCTGGGGTCGCACTGACGCTGACCCCGCGCCAGGGCTCGGACTCGGTCCGGCGCTGTCAATGTTGGCTTACGCGGAAGTCAAGTCATGTCCGGTCCGGTACACTTCAATAAGTCGTCAACAAAGCCGTCCTCGCGCGCGATAGAACCCGTCCTGGCCCGACCCGTACGAGGGTCGGGGTGTGACAAATCGGATGTTCGCCGATACTGCACCGTCGAGCACGTAGCAAGATGACGGCAGAAGAATGTCCAATCAATGGCGTCCGGAGCTTGGGGGCCGCGTGTTCGGTCGGTCGGATAAATTGAAATCCGATAAGTGACGCACCGGGACGACGACGGCGAAGGTGCACCATCGGACCGGAAACTCTACACTCCCGTTCTCTCGTTACGGGTTCTGCAGCTCGGCCGCTGTCAGGGATGATTTGTGGCTGACCAAAAGCGGCCACCCTTTCGGTTCGGTGTCTTCAGTGCCGTGACCTACGCTGAAGTCCACACCCGATGGCGCATTGTTTGACCATTTCGAGCCTTTGATGGGTCGGTTTTGTGTATCTTTCGCCGTGAAGTTGCCAGTTCCCGTTCTGAGAGGTACAGGAACCCCCGGTCTGCCGGTCGTTTGTTTGGCGATATATTAATTACGAAAGGCGGCCCTTAATTCCTGTATGGGTTAGCACCCTGAAACACCGGGAGCAATCGCCGGTGTCTCCAATTTTCTGTTGCTGAAGACCCAAGCGCCCCGGCCCAGCTCCCGGAAGACTGACCCCTGGCGCCGTAGATTTGCATAAACGTTTCGGGGCCACGTGCAAAACGGAACCAGGACCTTCGTTGCCAGATTCGGTTTTAATGTTTGTTTAATTAATCGCCCGGACAGCTGAGGGCCCTTCCCCGCCAGGAAAAACAGTAATGACGTCCGATCACGCCATGCACATGTATGGTAATGTGGCGTGTCCTGCCCAAAGTACCTGCAACTTGACCCGGCACAGAACGAGAGAGAGAGAGAGCGAGAGAGAGTGGGCGAAATCAGGCGTACAGAGGATAAGGCCCGGTCCACTGGAGTCACTGTGACTGACAGCGAACGAAATCTGTCACGAGCATCTACTATGCGGGAGCAGCCCTCAGAAGCGAACCCGCGGAGGGGTCCTGTCTTGCGTTTTTCCACTTCATAGATAATGGCCGTTTGCTCAGAGGGCTGGCCATCAGCGGCCTAGATCGGCGGCCGCATACGCCTGTGATGGACAACCGGTCTGACTCGGGCTCATTAATTATAAAACCACGGCCCAATCCACGGTGAAAGAAAGAACAGCATCCCCACAGGACCACCGGTCGCCGCCGCCGCCGCCAGAAAAACTAGAACTCGGCGCTTGTCGGAGGCCTCTATGTTTGGGCAACCCGCCCGAGTGGCTTCCGATGTTCGCAGTGTTCTCTGAGGGTGGATCGGAAAAAGGTAACCCAGCGCCCCCCCCCTCGAAGACCTGAATGGCGCCGCCCAGACGGCCTTCGCTAAATGGTGGCCGGCCATTTTCATTTACTAGAAAGAATCGTGGTGGTAATTCATTAAATAAATTATCATCATCATGATCTGCTTTCCCGGGGGCCACCCACGGAAAATCCACTTAACGTGCTCGGTCTCGCTGCGCCCCTTTTTGCGGTGGTGGCCTCTTCCGTGAAAGGGGGGCATATTCTGCGAATAATTATGATCATTGTTATTGTTACCTTTTATTAGACTCATTATAGAATTTGGAGCCTACGGAACCGTCTGCGTCGGACCAGAGCCGCTCTGGTTGACCCGCTTTGCTGCAGTGCCCCATTACATTTCGCAAAGGACGCTAGCACTGGTGGCCGTGATCGGAACGAACGATGGGCAGGATGGTCGCTGTAGACACTCCACTACGGACCGGCCACCATTAGACCGGAATGGACCGATCGACGGCTTCCGGATATGCTACGGGATTTATTCACGACCACTAAAGCCCTCGTCGCGTAATCGCTGCATGCTTAATGCGGCACCTAAGCTGTCCGCAGCGTACTGCGCCAAGCTTTCATTAGGAGTACGTCCCCGCTCTCCTTGGACTTGGACGACATTAAAGTCCTTTAGTTTTAAATCAATTTCAGCGCGAAACAAAGCAAAAGGGACCGTCTCGCCTGGCCGCGTTTTCTTTCCCCGTTCCAAAGGCCAGCCAATTAATTCGGGCACAACGAACGGAACGGCGCACAGAAAGTGGGAAAATGCCCCGGAAAATACGGACCTCCGATGCTGAAGCCACGCCAACAGCGAGGAAGGGAGCGAGAGGGCCACTAATTGCGATAAGTAGTGATGAATGTTTTAATTAGCCACCAGTCGATAATCGTGTCCCCGGTGTCGGTCCGGCCAACTTCTGGCGTCGTTCGACCCGACACAGGACGCCATCTCTCTTGTGTCCGGGATCCACTCTGGCTTTAGGAGTGCGCTTAATCTCGACCTTTTGGGAGATCTTATTTTTGGCCCATTTTTTTACGCTCACGACCGGGCACTACATTTTATCGATTTGTTGGTCTCTTTTCCTCCGTTGTTTATTTTCTCATTTTCATCTCTCGGAGCGTTTAGCTTTCTCTGGCTTTGTTGAATATTCCGAGTCCATGCTTTTATCGTTATAATTTTCACTACTTTTCCACCGGGGCGCGTTTGCCTGCGCAGAGGCTTTTCTCTGGTCGTTAGCGGAGCCACGCGATGGAAAATCAAAACCCCGGGACCTGACGGGACTTTAGGCACGGGGCACACTTGGGTGCTAATTAGCGAGTGGTCTGGAAATTTCTTTTCTTCCAACTGACAACCGACCACAGCTGACCGGGATGTCCGATTTCTCCGGCACAGTTCGGTGCCCTTAACTGGTAAGAAAGGACACGAAGCAGTTCCATTCCGTACACGGCACCATCGCGAAGAAAATGCAAACGCCAGCAAGCCAATGGGCGACGGGTCGGCTTTTCCGGTCCGGACCGGGAGCATAAGCCGGAACGGGGCTGTAAAGACTGCAAACAGAGCGGGCGGCCGGCGAAAGAAGGTAGCAAAAGCAGGCTTTCATCTTGGGTCGGTTCATCCGGGTCCTTTTAGAAGCGCGTCTGAAAGGAGGGCTGCCCGTTAATATTCCTACGTCTTCTGCTCGGCTTTGGGTGTGAATTTTTGTATTTAAAGTTTGCTGTCCCGGAAAGCGGACTGCAGTGGCAAACAACCTCGACGCGCTCCTGCCGGGAGGACTCGAGCAGTCAGTGAACCCCACCCGAGTGGCTAGCAGCAGATGCAGCCACTAATTAAGTCTTTTGCCTTGGGAGTGCCCAGGCATCCCTCTGGACTGTCCGCTGGGAGTCTTCTTCGGGTTATTTCGGGGTGTACGGTTTACACGAATTCGTCGGGCTTTGGAATGCACCGAGTGTTGCCGCAACACACGGAAAGCGTTAAGCCGTGGCTAGATGATCCTTTTTGGCCGGTTTTTTGTTTTCGGCAACAAACTTCTCGCCGAAGGGAGAGATAATTAAAAAAGGGCGTTGGAGAAGTGAAATACATTCACCACAAACAAGAAATATTATCCAACTCGAGATTGTTCGTCCCGGCCAAGGAGAAAAGTTAAGTGAGCCATAATAACTTTACAACAAAAGGAGGGCAATTTGAACAGATAAAACCTATCTCCATGGCATTAAGCGCTTGCAACAAGCCGTGTTGTGTAAGATAAAATAAATAATATTTAAGTTTAAAACTTAGCTTTAAAACAAGCAACAGAATATTATCCCTAAGCTAGAAACTGTTCAGATTAAATGGCCAAAAATTGCTGCCATTCGGACAGGGCGTTCTTGAGGCGTATTCTATGAACCATAAGATACGAACATGGCGAGCTAGAAAAAACTGTAAAAAACTAATTAAAACAAGATGTTGCAGCATCGTGTTTTTTTGTGTCCGATTTGGCATTTACACTCACTGTTCTGTTAAGTTATTCGTAAAAGATGTGCTCCTTTATTTCCCTCGGATTCCCTCGGACAAAAACGCGCCGCAAAGTCCGCCCGACCGTGGCAATGCTTTTCACGGAGCGAAAGTTTCCGTGCGCCATCGGAACGCGGCGGGAAAACAAAAACCAGGACAACGAGTGGGAAACTCAGCCCAAGATTAGGTGGCCCGGACCCCAGGAAGGTGACAGTTGAAGTTTCTCTGTACACAAATAACTTCGAATCACCGATTCCGGAGCTCAACAATTTGACATCTGCTCCGCGCCCTGGGAATGTTGGAAAAATCACGAGACTCGGGAAAAACACTCCGAACGCCCATCCGCGCGCCCAAGGACTTATCTGTCGAGCATGAAATTGATAATGCCATCGGCCTACAGCCGCGCCATTCTTGGCCTACATTCGTGACAAAACACGAGACATGGGACCAGAGGTTAAAAGCTAACAAGACAAGGCATCAATCTGAGGCCCGTTTGACCCACGAAGGGAGAAGAGGAACGAAGCAACAACCCCCCTATGCCGGGGCTGCATATTTATGTGCTGGCCAAGGTGTTTGTGGGAGAGTTTTGCGAGGAAGGAAGCCATTGGCATGGTTCACCGCAGTCGACTTGTAATGACTTTTGTGCCCGGTGTCAAGTTTTTCCACCGGAAAACTCCTCCGGAAGGTGAATCTTTGATGCTGATGCGACACGAACTGATGCTGTGAAAGGGGGAAAGTCTGGGGAAAGGCGCGGCGCATGCATGGGGGACACCGGAAGCTAGCACACGGATGGCCAGGGTGAGAGCCCGATGCCAAAGGCACCGGGGCACCTACCGTAGTACGTCGTCGAGCGGCGTTTGTTGTAGTTCGTCTCCGGTATCGAGAGCAGACACTCGATCATGGCCGGTGACTCGAGCTGATCCTTTCGTATCCTGCCGCTGATGGACACGTTGAAGAGACCGTTCTCGCCCTGGACGGATTTGAGGTTCTCCGTCTCGAACAGCTCGTCGTTGATGCTGGAATTACAGATCCGAAGAAGGCCACGGGGCAATTAGAGCTGAACTGAATCCGATAGTTGGGCCTAGCGTTTGACCGCAACGTTGCCTTTAAGCTCAATTCAATAATGGTCCAAAGTGAACTCTGGCCAACGGGCAGTTCTTAGGCAACAGTCTTATCGTTCCATTCAACACCTATGCTCGATTACAAACCATTCTTTAACTCCGAACAAACAGATTATGAAATGTTGATCCTCACTTTAAACAGCTTTGTTGGAGGATTTACAGCCTCTCATCGATTACTGATGTAACATCATGTTTAACAGGATCCACCGATTTATGGCCACGGAGCACCGAGTTTGAAAAATATCCTCGACCGCCGGTGGAAGGAGTTGGGATGGTTGGGATTATCGTGCGGAAAAGTCATTTCCTTAATCACAGCTCGTCTTCGCCAACGAAAATCAATATTTAGTAGACCCATCGACCGACCGGACTTCGGTCGGCCATAAACTGCTAACTCTCATTTAACAGTAACAGATTTTCGGTGATTGAATTTCGAATCCAAAGGGTGTTTGTCCTTTTTTGCCCGCGGCAACCTTTACAAGGGAATCGAACAAACCTTTTGCCGTTTTCGTAGGAGGAAAAAAATCATCATGGGGGAAAATGACCGATGACGGTTGCGAGTTGACCGACGGTCGCTGGCGGATGGCGGATTTGGTGAATGAAAATGGGGAAAATAACAACATATTTTCGGAGCCACGCGTTGGGTGTTGTCAGCGATGCGCGGCGCGAGGAGTTTGATTTATCATTCGACCTGAAACAGCCTCCGCATATCCCCCCGTCCAAATGGGAGACCCTTTCCGGTGCGTCCTTCCTGTCGATGATTCACCGAACTCAGCAAAAATAGCACAACCAGCGGCGTGAAATCTGGAGCTGGGCGCCAACGTAATGTTGTTTTGGGGGGCCAGGAAGCGAAAAAATAAATTATGCAAATATTTTACTTATAATTCATTTCATAAATTAAATGGGACGATATTTTGCATCCTGGCCCTTCCAATCGATTGGCATCGGGAAGCATGAGTCACTTCCGGACCGCTAGGGTGATTTAGGTGCTTTATGTGATCAATTTTACGACCTCTACACTGCTTGTAGCCAAAGCAACGTCCAGCAAGTGACATTATTCTTTACGAAGACCAATTGTCGCCTGAATGCTTCATTGAACTTGAACTAGAAAGCAAGCTGTCATCACTGTGGCCATCTTTAAACTGGGCATGCTCCGTCACGCATCGAAAGCTCCCACCTGGAGTCCTCGGGTCCAACACTTACCGAATCTGTAGCTCCGGCAGGGGCGATATGTCTCGTGCGTGGCAATCAACCGTGATGTAACCGTCTCCATTCAGGTAGTAGCTGAGGTCAAACTTGCTCTCCCGAACTAGATGGGAGCGAAGGAAAGAGGAAAAAATCAGCATCAAGCAGATTTCGGCCACGAAACGGAGTCACAGAGAGCTTACCGATGATTTTCAGCTTGGCCGACTTCCGGTCGATCCCGGAGTACGTCTGGACAATGCAGATGTACTCGCCGGTAAAGTTGGCCAGCGGTTTGATGATCGCCATCGCTCGATGCTTGTGCATGTGCTCCTGTGACACGACGTACGAAGTGTCGACCCGGTTCTTAAACGATTGCTGCCAACGAAGGACGCAGTTATTGATGAAACAGGATAGTGACAGCGGTTAGTGACCGCGCTACTTACAAAGGGGAACGGATTTTTCGATGGAATCCACTGATAGATGGGCTGGTTGTCTAGCAGCCACTTTAACACGAAGCCCTTCTCGTTCTCGTCCACCTCGTACTCGCAGTCCAGTATTAGCGGGTCGGGCGTTTTGGAGGTCTGGTCCAGCAGGTAGGTCGACGGGACTTTCAGGTTGATAATTTTCACTGCGGTGCACACTGTCGGTGACAGGGAAACAGAAAGGAAATACAGTTCAGGCGTGTCCTTGAATGCAATAGAGCGATTCGGGCGAAGCACTGACCCAAACTGGAAGCTTGAAAAATGAATTAAATAAAACGTTTAATTCCATATGTTTAGAAGGACAGTGTCATATGGAGCCAGGAACGTGAAGCCATACATTCCAGTTTAAAAATGCAATCATTTTCATCGTTTGACTAATTCATGTTGACTCAAAGCTCTCGAGACTGTCGGGCGATTCGTTTCTGGCGCGCCAGTCGTTTTGCAATCTGAGGGTTTCAATATTTTATTTATGCCAGCTTTTCTGTTTTCACTCTCTTTGGGTTGCAATAATTTCATCTTTACCCGTGCTGCGAGGATATTCGTGAGTTGTTTGCCGCTAGTACCGTAAAGACGTCACGTGTGAAGAACAGCCCCAATGATTAAATCGGAAGGCTTTTTTGGCAGTAGGTCGAAATGATTGCGAGGACTTTAAGGTGTTCAATTAAGCTAAATTCAACTATGTGCCCAACTTTAGGAAGTAAAGCCGTTTCATTTCAGTTTCGCGTTCCGTTTCGCTGCTTAACTTGCTCTACTAAAATGTAACAAATAAAATCCTTTGCTCCCAACTCCGTTAATTAGAAAAGTGGAAGATATTCCTTCATATCTTTGAACGAAGTTTATCAACCGAAGGACGACCGATTGGACGACCGAATCGACGGCTTGAGACCAGTGACAATTTGCCAACTTCTCCGGTTGACAAATAAATGGACCGTGAAATGTTTTTGTTTCCCTGATCCCCATCAGCTTCACGGGTTTTAAGCAGTTGTACCAAGTTTTCTCCGATCGTCAAAGGTTTAAAACTCTTTGCAAGTTGTTCCGATCCTGGCGGGCGAAGGAGACTAAGAAACGAGCCCTCGTCCCGATGGCCGGATGAGGGGTTGGCAAACAATGTTGCCGATGTTTTGGCGATGTACTTTTGAAAGTTGTTGAAAATTTATTTCTCCATGTTCGTTGAAGAAAACTTTGCCGGCCCCGTGAACCGTGCGGGCGAAATTGAATCAAACGGTAGCCCGGCCAGCTTCTAAGGGGTTGTTTCTAATGTCATACCCTTTTCTTGCGCATTCGGGGAAAAGTCAAACCGGATGAGGATGAAGACGATAAGTGTTTGCTCTGTGTTTTGAGAATAAAAGAAAATACTTTTGCATTTGAAAGTGAATGAAATCCGAGCGAATGATATTCGATTTGCTGAATATTTGATGGTTAAAGCTTGTTCTACCTTTGGAAGTTTAGCGTAATGTTTATGAAACAGATCGGACAGCTGATAGGACATTTTGGTCAAACTCGAAATATTCATCTCGAATTGTGATGCTGTTCTGGATATTCCCGCCCCGCTTTTATTGGATTTTCTACTTTCAGAAGCTTATAGTAGTAAATCATTTGGACCGAAAAGAAGCGCTCAGTCGAAAATAAACTCGATTGCATGTTCGGCGTTTATTGTTCGCACAATGTTTTGATACATTGTCGTTCTTCTGTACGTATTCTATCTGGCGGTCGTGTCCAACCCCGGAAAGAGCTACGGAAAAGTAATCTCGAAGCCAAACATTGCTTTGGCAACTTTCGCCAAGATCATTTCCGTAGCTGCTGTGCTCGATTCCCCCGGTGAAAAATAAGGTTGTTCCAGCTTTGGCAAGAAAACATTTTTCCTGCTTCGATTGTTCCTTTGGGGAACATTACGATCCAACCTTCCAACTTAGTCGACAATGCATGGAGCCGTTTTTTGATGAAATCGAATTACATTCATGTACATACAAGTTCGTTTTAAACATACCCACCACTTTTTATGATGGGTTGGTTCATTGGTCCTTTTTCATGGCGCACATTAGGAACGGGGAGGTAAACGGTTGATGAAAGCGAAAAAAGGTTCCAGGAGCCAAAAGCAATTTAACGTAATTGAACCATCGAATGGGTATCCCGTTCAAAAATATCCACAACAACGTTTTCCGTATAAACCCTGGGCCGTGCCTGATACTGATGAATGGCTTTTCAAAGCGAACCACACGCCGAAAAAATCAACTCATAGCCCTTGTGTCGGAGAAAACGGCTCGATTTGCTTGATGTTTTCCTTGAGCATTTCACCTTCAATATTGACCCACATTACCGTACTTCTATCGATAGGTTCAAGACGATTAAAGTCAAATTTGTTTCATAGATCAAAGACGAGCCGCTTGTTTCTCCATTCTTAAAACTCCAAACACAATAAGCATAGGCCAAATAAACCTATAGACTCAAAATTTTAACGATATTTTCTGTTGATTAACGATAAAAGCTTGGGATGCTTGTCGCTTCAAACCAAAATTAAACATTTTTTTAAATCCGTTTGGAAAAGTTTGGAACCACAGCCAGTTGTGGCTGTCCTTTCCTGGCTTTGCCAGTGCGAAAAAAATATTCGTTGAGCACGAAATGATAAATGACATTTCACAACCGCGATTCTAAGGATGTTGGGAAAAACTATTAGCATTAAAGTCCTGACCTTACCGCAGCGGCCACACTTTTCAGGCATCTCAACATCCTGTCATCCGACACCCGTAATTGGCTCCGGGGTCAATCTGGAGGTGACCGAGAGTCGTAAATAAAAATTAATCCAAACCGGTGCCAGTTAGTGGGCAAGTGGCCGAGTTTGGCCTGAGGGCACATGAAAAATTCAAACCCACTGACAGAGGTTACGGTCGAATGGCGGTGATGGCCTTAACCAGCATCCCTGGGCCGGATGTCGGTCGAAGGGAGTGTTTCGACACCTTTTCGCCTCTTTTTGTTTCGCTGTTTCTGTTCTTCAAGTGCACTAAGGCAACTCATATCACATTTTAATGTTCTCTCATTTAGATGCCAATGTGCGTACTTTACTTACTTACTTTTGCTTGATGTTTACCAGCCAATTCAGGAAACACAAACTGTGTTACTCTTAAACCTTCTTATACAAATGCGGATAAACACCGACAACGGCGCAGCAACCATCGCTTGCTAGATGACAGGCAGTAACTTCGCCAAAGTTCAGCGACTTCTCAACAACCAAAGTTTATTGTGGCAGAAGTGACAGTTTCGCTTGTCAAAAAGTACCAAAAGGTAGAATTTTGGGTGAATTCAATTGAACAACTGTAATAATGCAAGACGATCTTAATAATCGTAAGTGATACCGGGAAACATTACTCATCCATTAAGCTACCTTTTTCCAGGAAGGACACTTTCCTCACAGTTCAAAGATAGGGTTTCTGATGGAAAAAGGGCAGGCATCACTTCCTTTCCTTAAGTTTTTTTTTGGTAAACAATCCATCGTTTGGATTGAAAGGTTGGAAGGAAATATTTCTAAGATCTTCTAAATTAGCAAAAACAACGCCCACAGAAAGAATTCCATCAAATTGGCCAACAAAATTCTTTCACCGAGCATACCATGAGTAGAAAAGCGGAACAGAAGACAGGAGATGTACCAGATGCTGGACGTTCCGCCAACGAGCACCTCGGGGGTTTTACATCAGCAACTGAATGTGTACTTTTACTATTTTCCTCCGCAAACTCGTTTCTTCGTTGTTCCGAAACCGAAGGTAACGAGAAAAACGATCTGTCCAGCGAGCAAGAGGAACTTTGTATGGAGTGACGAAAAAAGCCTTGATTTCTTGATTGTTCCGATGCGCTGTGGAAATTCCCCGGTACTCTCTCTCTCTCTCGCTCTGGCAGCCTTCGCTTCACTTGTGCTTTCACCTTTGATGGCGTGAAGTGGGAGCATCTGAGCTGCAGAGTCTCACTGGCGCATCAACTTGCCAGACAGGGTTATCCTTGAAGGAAGACGCGGAAACTCCTTACCCGAGGTTTGTACGGTTCGCTCAACAAAAAGAGAAACCTCATACAAGCTTGCGGCGCATAAGGAAGAAATAGTTCACTTTCAAAACTCACCGCAACCTGGTTCGGTGGCACCTGGTTCGCTTCAAGAAACATTCTTAGATGCAGTAAAACTGTGTTTCCTGACAACGAGCGGTCGATTTTTTTTTCAGTGACGTCGTATTTGAACCTCTGGGAGCATCAAATGGAAAAAGCAGCCACCTCTTTCTAGCGGTTATTTCCTTCAGTGGTGTATATTCTGCTGTGCGTGCACAAGGCAACTGCACATCTTTCAACACAAAATTAAATAAATAACGTTGGTACTAAAAACTATATAAACTTTTCTACCAAAATGTTCATTGATCTAAATCAAAATGCCAGTGATGGCGAGCAAAGAGTTCTTAACACATATTCTCCATCTTACACTTTGCCCAACAATCTTTAAGTCAGAAGAATTTTCTCGCTTCAAAGCGCATGTTGCGACGTATTCGGTTTACTTCATTCTGACTGCATAATTTTGCGTCAGCGACATAAAATTTAGCCATCAATGAAACATCGGTCGGAGTTTGCAGTAATTGTTTTGGAGAAGTACTCCGAATGTTCTCCGGCAAAGTCTCCAGCAAAGTGCTGTCGATGAAAAGTCATAAGTCGGCCGAAACGGCGTCGATGGGCGTGAAAAGAGCATGAAAAGGAAGGTTTCGGCGCTGTAGCTCATTAAATTTCCACCGACTTCCGGGGAGCCGGGGGGCGAAACAATTAGGCAAAAACCATTAATACAAAACAACACAATCAAATTGCGACCGCACTTGGGATCACGAACATGGCCACAATTTTCGGGATACAAATTGAAATAACCAAACAATTGACCGTTCCGCTGCAGGGGAAAACTGGCCGTCGATAAGCCTTCACTGGCGAGGCGGAATCGGAATTGGAGGAAGGTCTAGTTTGGGACAGGAAGGATCCAGGGAAAGGGAAAATGTTTTATTTGTTGCGAATTGGCGTAGAGAAAAGGAAAGGTTTTAATTAGTTCCGCAATTCAGGCGTTGAACGTTTGGATAAATTTCCTACAATTCATATCCTACCATTCACTTTTTTCCTCCACATAAAAACAAACTTGATTGCGATGGTCGACTATCACCAGAAAAGAGAGAGAATTCGAAACCGAGTGAAAAGTGTTGCTTATTTCTGAAAGTGTTGCCATTTCTGCAATGGGACAATGTTTGTTATTTTAATCTGTCTTTTCCGGGGTTTCTGCCGAGTTCATCTTTCGGATGGCGGAAGAAACCTCAAACTAGACCATAAGCTCGACAAACTGCGTTTGAGGACATTTTCAGGAGCTGTCGGATTCTGCCACGAGCTGGTGGCACGGTTTGGCTTCTTGCGCTTCCTGCATCCGTTAAATAAAAATAAATGTACATCCAGACCGAGGACATCGGCTGCAACCTGGGTCCGGTAAATAATCCCATAAATCTGTCCAGCTTTCATAAATCACTGGCAGCACGGTGTAAGAGGCATTGTAGGAGGTGTCCACAGGCCAGTGTCGGGAGCGACTTTCTCGGGCGACGAAACAGTTCTCTGCGTTTCATTGCATGGGAGCCGAGACCGTGGTCCTTCCAGTGACCGTAATTCACGGTTTCACCAGGATCAGAAGCAGTTTGTGGCCACCCTTAGGCGGAAGTAACGTAACGGCCTGAAATCCAATACGTCGATAGTCATAAATTGTGTCCCGCTTTTCTTTTTGTGGTTCGTCCTCGGGTGAACAAGTCTCACCTTTGAGCTTTGGCGGCAAAACTAGATCTTTGGGTCTTGTTTGTGTGTGTTTGTAAATTTGTGATTGTTGGTCACTTGACCTGGATAATAAGATTGACCACCTCAGTACCCTAAGTGGGTCTCACGCCGTGTTACTTCCATTTGTACGAAACGTTTCTTTGATGAAAGAGGTGAAGAGGGCAACACTTCTCTTTCCTGATTTCTTGGAGACTTCCCAAAACAAACAACATTAAATTAGAATGCCAACATGCCGTTCTCCAGAAAACCAAAACAGACTCGGGTCAGGAAGAAAAATCTTTTTTAAGCAGATTTATTGTTTGTATAATTGAATTCAGTATGGCAACTGTTGAACATCATTGGTAGTTAAACTAGAAAGGACAGGTTTTTTTTACAACATTGAGAGAATGTATCAAAAGTGAAAAGTGTATTTAAACGTATAAAATGTGTTTTTATCCACTCATGGAAGATAATAAAATCACAAGCCCAGGCATTTGAAATGATAAAGCTAATGCCATCCAATAAAGCCACGATAACTTTTATGCCAATTGATCAAAGTTATTTCTGCAGTTATTGTAAAATGAAAATAGTTTCTAGCGAGAATAACTAAAAGGCGAACTATTTCATTTGGTTTATTATTTTCCTATCAAATTTGAATGGTTTTCGACGAAACGAAATATACGAAGTGCATTGTTTCGTTGGTATTTCCAATTTCATTAATAAATTTCATCTCCGGCTGCATGTGAAGAGAGTAAAAATTTAATAAGTGGCCCTCGGTTCAGTTCCAGCGACAGCACGACAAATTGTTTTTATTTCTCCACCGTCGAACGCATGTTTTCGGAAAGGTTCGTGGCAGATGGACCCAGCGGAACACCCCGAATCCAGGAATTCTCGAGCCAAACACAACGCAACCCTCACGCGGGCCTCCTCACGGAAGTTTTATTATTTCATTAACCAATTCCTGATTGAACTACGGAGCAGATTGACGGGGCCAGCAGTTGGCAGTTGAGTGGGGAAGAGACACCGAACCATGTGTCCCCGTTGTTCCTACAAAGGGTTGGACCTTTTGAGGTCCGTCCGTTCGACTATGTGTCAACGATTTTCCCCGCTTGAGTCGTCCCGCGCTTATGCAAACATGCAGATGATCCAATTCCCTGTCTCGCTCATAATTCACGCTGCCGACAGGTTGGAAGGTGCGATGTTGCACGTGAAAAACAGCCAAAAACACCGAAATCCAAATGTCCTGCGAGGGCACCTTCCTGCGGACCTCGCGCTGCCAATGATGTCGACCTCCGCAAATGATCGTGTTTGGTGTTGTTCCATTTTGCATGCAGACAGAGCATAATATCCCTCGCCACGTTAACCCCACCCCGGACACCTGCGCCGGCGGGGTCCGTTCTGCTGTCGTGTTGCCAAATAATAAATGACTGGAATAAACTTTCGCTTGCAGTTATGCGAACCGTGTCGGTGGCCAGAGAGGTGTGCCACCATCACCCTTTGCCCATGACGGTCTGTCTGGAGTCCAAAAACTGCACATAAGCACTGGGGCCGTAAAATGCATGCCCCAGATTTTTGCTGTTTAAATAGCCAACCGCGGCACGATGTGAGCCCCAAAAAGGTATCACTTTTCAGGGGGCACTCTCAAAAGTGACTTGAAATTGAATGTTTGACAACCGTTTCTGGCCATTAGTGCCAGCTGCTGATGGCCGAAAATTCTGGATCCGAATTAATACACTATATGATGATACCTCCGGTCGTTGCTTTCGCAATGAGTGGCCAAAGTTTGTTTATGATAAATGTACTGCAGCCTGGTTGTGCAAAGTTTCGAACCCCGTGAATGACCCTTATCATCCGGTGGATGTGCCCAAAGTTGACACCAAAAACATTCCTCTAAACCGCCAATTTCCACAACGACACGGCCCGTTTCAAGGCTCTCTAAACATTTGGACCTGTTTAAGGCACCATATTGGAATCGGGATTAAAAGTAGAGTGAACATCATCATTTCTAATGGCGGCGGATGCGATGTATGTCCAAAAGTTTCATTATTTGAAACGCACAGCTTTTCCAGGGCCCAACTGTGTCAATAACGACGATAATGTTTAGGCTGATTCAATTATTGAATCACAATTTATTACAATCACAAATCATTGGCAGCCGGCAAATGCAAAATTCAAATCAAATGCCAATTATTGCAATCGATAGCTGGTGAAATCAAACATATTCCAAAAGACCCAAATTACACCGCAAAACTAATGTTAATAAGCTCAACAATCGAATCAGCATTTTACTGTGGATATAACAACTTTAAAAATGTCTATGAAACGTACGGCAAAGTTTGTATCATTTTACAAATTACATGAATCTCTGGCATTGTGTTTCCATTCATCAACGTTCCATTAACCATGAAGCGGCTTGGGTGTCTGCTTTATTTAATCGCCAGAACCTTTTCAGTCACTGTTCAGGTAAATGAAAAACCAACCAGCTCTGGAGAGAACTTTTCCGCTTGACGAAGAATTCATCAACCGTGCCCAAGGCCAAGTTGAGCTACGGATTCGGGTTGCGACCCAGTATCATAACGTGTCCTTAAAGTTTATATCTTGCGCATCAAGAAACTTCCAAAACCTTCGCCGCCGTCGCTTGAGGATGGGCTGATATCGATTTACTCAGCTCTCTCCACCTTGTCCTTGTTCCGTCTGTACCATTGTCGATAAATTTAAGGATAACGAAACCAGACAGCAAGCCTTCGGGAAGTGAACTACCTTCACGGAACAGAACACGAAAACCTCATCGACCGCGAAAGGCGCCTCGACCCAAGTAAGAGTAATGATGATCGTTAAGACGTTCCTATCTCACAGAGGGTGGTTTAAGGACGCTACTTCTTAGTTTCTTGTGCCCCATTGGGCGGGGCCCATTCGACAACATTCCATTATCTCGCCAAAAGCACAAAAAAAAACCTCGGAAAGCTACTCGTGGAAAACACGTATTCAGTGAAAGTGGAAACCACCAAAACCAAGATAAGTAGAATAGTTCAGGACCTATCGAACGACCCTCCCAAAGTCGCCAAATATTGGCCAGATATCGATCGGGAACCCCGGAAACGGAAATGGTTCATCGGTCAACGTATGGTAAGAAGGAAAGGGCAACAGAGAAAGACAACAAGTGGTAGCGGCTGCGGGGCAAAAGACGACCAATTTGTGTCTTTCAAGAGTCGGTGGGAATACAATACTAAAAAACAGGGAATCGACGACGATGAATGAAAGAAGTATGAAACAAGGACTCGTGCTGCGTTCAGCACTTTTTCGGCACGGCACGTGCTTCCAATTACTCTGTCCGAACCAATCGTGAAGTGGGAAGACCAACAGAACTCTTGGAGATAGGCGAAGAATAAGATCGATACCACGTGCCCGATGTCCGATAGCTTCGTGCGACTACAGAAGGTTCTTGATGTTTTTATAACTTCTGAATTGTCGATTGTTTACGAGTGTTTTTGTCGACTGATTATCTTTTCATTAATCGCTCATCCCGTTAATTCAAACAAATTGTTAATTATTATACCCTTCATTTAACAAACTTGTTTCACGTCAACAAACTGTAACGATGGCGCTCATGTCTCTTGGTTCCAGAATACGGTTCCACCTTGAATACGTCCTTGGTTCCACAAACGTTGCGGCAACATCTGATTAATGCTTAATGAATGTTGAAAAATATGGTTTCACTGTATCGTTTACTGACTCATCGGCCATCTAAAGAAACAGAAGTCGTTTCATAAAATGACACCCTTTGCTACATTGGAGTTGGCCTAACTCGAGGAAATTAAGTAATTTGACACCAACCTAAGTGTTCGGCACTCCATCATCCGTTGCCGTGAAAACGATCTCAAATCTCAAACAGTCCGATCGAATGTCAGCTCCGAAGAACTTCCGCACTGGACCCCAGAGGGTAAAGGATTGACACACTTTAACGTATGACTCGATCGATTACGGTCGCTGTCCTGCTGCAGGTCGGATCAATTACACTCTTCGGATGTCGGTCAACGGTGATTTCCCCCTTTGGGGTTTGTTTGCTTTCTTGACCCCTAATTTTTATCTTATGTTTGTCCCAATTTACTTGGCCCGAAATCCCTCTGGGGGATTTTCTGTCACGGTGGTGGCCTCTTAGTAACGAAAGCAACAGTCTGCCCGTACGCCATTTGTGGTCATTCCTTTCATTCGCTCGGTTTGTCGCAGCATGTGGCCATGTGGCCGGAAACATGGCAATACCCAACGGCAACATAAGGCGACCGTAAAAATGTCTCTTTTTCACGGCTCTTTGGCTTTGCATTAGACGCTACACAAATGCTAACACGTGCTCAGCGCATGCAGCATCGACAGAGCCTCCGATATTCATTTCATTAAGCCATATGTATTCTGACGTGTCCTCTGTCCAATCTTCTCGCAAATATGACGTTGATTTCTCCCTCCAAGAGCGCTTAAATCACAAAACGAGGGTTTCTTCGGTTCTTTCTTTATGAACATTGTTTGTTGGCAATATAAGGTTCTCAGTTTTAATAAAATATTAGTAAATGCTTAGTACGCAAGAGTAGTAAAATCCATCCATTAGACCCACGAAAACCCATACGTTAGCAAAGTCTATTGTTTCGCCATAACTGGTTCTTCAGATCGATGGCCAACGAAGTTCCTTGTCGACGGCGACATGGAGAACAGGAAAACATAATTTATCTTTCACAACCAATTAAATGACATCATTTCTGGACGGGAAATCGTATTCGACGCCACTAATCTGCTACCCTGCTCAGCGTCCGTATGAAAATCTCCGCCGACTCTGAAGGAATAGGAAATAATAATGATTATGGCCTAAGGTTATATTTCCGTCCATTTTCCGACCGTTTTCCGTCCGGATGACGAAAGGCGAAAGTTTTCCCAACAAATTTTCCTGACGACCTGCGTTTGCCGAGTTCATCATTGAATTCTGTGAGCGGTTTTCATTACCAAGAGGATACTTTCGTGGATGGATTAGATGATATCGATAGCATCAAGTTTATCATTAAAAGTTTCTAAACCGGATACGAATCGATTTCAACGTAGAAGCTCAACCTCAAACCTGTTCGAAAATAAATGTTTGTAATTTTCTTCCCGGTTTTAGAAAACAGTTTTCACTTGCCAAATCGAGTGTAGCTACACACATACTACACAGAAAAAGGTATCCAACATCGTTGCCAGAAGCGAATCAATTTTCATGATGGCCATCATTAATTTTCGCACCCCTCAGGTGTCTCAGACGTTCTTTCCGAACGGGTGGAAATTCAAACTTTGCCCTCTGCGTTGCCGAAAGGTGCAAATTGAGGGAAAACTTCCTGTTATCAATAAACATTAGGAAGCTTTAACTTTCGACGTGCCCTCTGGCAAAATGGTGTAAGAAGATGATGAAAGTGGGTTCGGAAAGCGACTGTTGTTGTGGAATAACGATCGCTGCATGCTCGACAAAGATTAAATAACTTCTCCCCAATTGGCTCGGGGCATCATCCCAACTTCGGACAGGGAACGCAATCGCTTGACACGGATGTCCTGGCAAATGGTCGATCCATCCTTGCGTTCCCCTTGGCGTGAGTAAACTTTTCCCGTGACGGCCAGAATATAATGTACACCGGCAGAATATTTACCGAAAAAGTGAGTGTGACATCGATGGCGATTGATAGCATCGGCAACTGAGCATTGGTCAAAGAATGTTGGGAACTTTCTTTGGCTGATAATGTCACACAACGGAAGAACCTTCGCTACAAGTTTGTGATAACCCAGTTTGCGATAAGTTTTGATTATGCCACGAATTTGTCATGAAGTCCTCCAATGTTGAAGACGTTCATAGCCAGAAAAGTTGTCATAGTTTAGAATTGAGCTAATTTGGGTGCATAATCAATCTTCCCTCGACAAGTTTTGAAGTGTGATAACAAAATGCTGTCCTAGTTAAGGGTGACATTCGTTATGACTAATTGAACAATTCAAATGGCCATTTAATTTCTAACAAAAGTTTTAGGAAATAACATAACAATGTCTCTAACTAATCTCAATTGATAGAAGAAATGGGGGGTAATAGCATAATTATAACTAATTCAAATGATCGTAGCCATTTAAAAATAATGAGCCGCCAGGGAGACAGCAAACAACAGGACAATGTCCTAAAGAAAAACGTTTCCGCGAAGACTTTTCTCACAATTTGCTCATACAACTAGGTAGCGATTTAAGGAAGAATAAATTTTTGTGAAATTGAAAAAAGGCAGTAATGGTTTTCTCACGTTTCTAGATGTCGTACTGATTCGTGACGAAGCGATAGCATAGCTACAACAAAACATTTACCATCCTCGACGTCGAGTTTTCTTACCTGGAAAAGCATAAAGAAAAGAAGGGAAATTAGAAAGCTTGTTGACTGCCGAGAGAAACAGGAAAGGTTTAATGGAAAACGGCCACTCAACCGAAGGGAATCCTTTCTTCATGCGATGGATCTGCTCTAAACCTTCCGATAGCCGATCCTTTTATCTGATCCACCATTTCCGGGTGACAATGTCATGAATATTCAGCCCACTAAAAACTAACGACGCCGTTCTGCGTCAACCAGGCATTCGCTGGCAACGATGGTGGGCCACTTTTATGTTACCAGCAAACCATAACCTACCTCACGCCGATTCAAACACCGTTTCCCTTCTTCCTGAGTGTCGCACAAAGGCATAATGCACAGAACAGCGAACCACATCCGACGACCGGCGCAACAACCACGAACACCCTGCATATGGTGCGTCACGGTGAACCGAAATGCTGCTCATCTAATGCGTCCTGCGAATCTCGTAAAACACGAACCCCAACGCGGCTGCCGAGTGGGGATTTTCCCCGATTTTCATAAACACCCGGACGACGACTGCAAATGCACTTGCAACCCATCGTCGCCAGAGCATTACACGGACCGATTGTTTCCGTATTTATGTTTGTGGCACCAACCGATTTCTCGCCGAGGAACGAGCGCCGCAGCATCGTTATGCTGTTTAGTGGGCGTGTGATGCCGGGCGGGTTGATGTTCCTCGAATTGCGTTGCTTGCAAATGACCGGATTGCACTTTCTTCGCTACATCGAACGGATCGTTGGTCGAATGGAGGCTGCAAGTGTCGATGCTTTTCTTTCAGTTGGGCAGAAATAATTGCCGGGAGCTCAGGGAGGAACCACCCGAAACTCCGATCGACGAGTTGCGAGTTTCAAACATCGGCCAAAAACATCGGCCTCACCCAAAAGCTCCGCAGCAGCATTCGCCAACGTTGCCAAGCGGCTGTTTACTCAACACTCTCCCATAAACGGTGCAGTAACGTGGCTCAAGTAGGCACAACCACGGACAGAAACCCATTGCTTGCCTGTCTGCGGTACGGCGATCCATGCTACGAAACCTGCAGCGTGTGCTGTATGCAGATTACGTCGAATATATTACAGTTTTCGGCCACGACGCTGTTTGCAGCTACCGCTTCGGCTACGGAACTTTGGCGATTCCGCGACCTTTCTTGGCCCAGCGCCGCGCGTTGTAGGGGTTTGAACATAACGAGCATAACGATCGTCGTAGCGCTTCCATCGAATAAATTGCAGCACCGAAAACATACAACTACCGCATTTCATGCGCAGGAATATCCCAGCCCGGATACGCTGAAAAGGTTCCCCTGGTTCCGACGGTGGCAGAGTTTGATGAATTTGGAGTAAACTTCCGCGTTAGCATATTTGAAAAAGTACGCATAAAAGACTAACAACGCTCCAAGCATGTGTTTGAATTTTCAAAAAAACAAACGAAAAGGCAGAAAAGGTCGAAACGGGACGTTTGACAACGGACCATGGAAAGCAAAAATGCGCCACGCGATCCTGGCTGGAAAAACTTGTTTGTTTCAAATTAATAAGTCCCTTTTCAATGGTGATGGTTGCGGTGCGAGCCTTTTGCTGCTTCCTAAGCTTCTTAAGGAACTAAGCGCTTTTGGCGAGGGCATCATACTGAGCCCAACGTTGTACAGTAGAGCAAGAAACAAAACAGAGCGGCTCATTAGGTTCTTTTTCAAACGATTCATAATTTGCCCGTCCAATTCCATGGCCCACGGAATATGAGCAGTGCTCAAAATTGCCTGTTCCAATCGCGACGCTGTTGTGGGAACAGCTTTTATTAATATTTTGAAAATGAAAAGAGAAAATAATGTGATTTCCCGCTAATAACGATACCTTTGCAAGGTAATGAAGATGTGTTTTATTTTTACATACAACATAGTCCTTTGCATTTTTTTTTCTGTTGGAATCGTGCGAAAAATCAATTCATTCCAAAAAATTAGCAACAAAAACGAAGAAAAATCTTGAAAACAATAGGGCAGTGAGCTCTTCGTGAGGAAAAAGGTTTGAACTGAAGCGAGTGAAACCCGGCGAAGAAAGAGCTGGCCAGACGTCGCCACAACGTCCACTACCAATCACTGAAATGGAAGAATCGATGTGCCGCGCCAGCAGGAAAACCGAAAGAACTATGCAAATAAAGCAGATGCAGTTTTACCACGTTGTCTGCAAAGTTCGATTATTGGCAACTGTCACGCCAACCCAGGGGAAAATGGAGAAGTTTGAAATGTCCGCCTCTTTCGCTAAATTGACATGGGCACCGGTGGAACAATGTCGTTTCGTAGCAATTTATTTGTTTCGTTCAGCATTTAACAGCGTCAAAAACATTGTCATAACAGACAGGAGTCTAGTTTACTTGGTACGGTTATCATAAAATGTTTAGGAAAGGTGTGCTTAAGACGTAAGGCTTTTATTTAATGGTCTTGCAAAAACAGGGACAAAGCATTAGAGATCAATTTTAATGTTGTATCTGTATTCAACAAAAACTATCTACGCCATTGCCTCTGCGGGCAGGCATTGCAAAAAAATGTCTAGCTTCACATAAATCACCCTCACGGCCTCATGTAACATAAATCGAATCGAATAATGACGCTATGCGCATCTGTTGACACTTTGGAAACATTTTCATTCTGCCATTTTTATTGCCGCCATTGAAAACACGTTCGCTCTGAACCTTTGAGTCTTGAAAAATTTACTTTACTTTTGGTTGCAATTTTGGAAATTTAATATTTCATTGCAGTTTTAGGCAAAAAAATTAACGATTTTTTTTCTAAACAAATAATTTTATATTTCGAATAACCACATAGCAGCCAAGAAAGGAAGCAACTAATCAACTTCAAATCATTAACTTCAAATTTTAACACTAAACTCAACGTTATCACTTAACAGCAAAATTCCCATACCCAAAACCTAAACCCTCTAGGAATCTACAGCAAAATTCTGCCGCTCGACAGATCAGCCACTCCACCATTATTACGTTTTGCAATATTTCATTTGGCCAACGGTGCCCCAACCCGTAAGCTGCCTCAACCTGACCATTACCATGTTGGAGTTGTTTCCACCGAGGACGAACCATCCTCGTCTGTTTTGCTCTACAGTAAATGCAATGGGCTGCAGATTGGACAGCACGGAGTACGCGGATGGCGGAGTAATCGCATCGGACACTCTCGGCATGGAATCGGATTCGGTAAGCACTCGGAATGTTGCAATTGGATGCAAAAACCAGACACAAACATGTAGCCAGAGAGAGCTCTGACGAAACGATTAAAATGCATGTTACATAAATACCCTTAACCGTGGTCAATGTTCCGGCGGCGAACATGACCAACATTCGAGCATCCCGAGTGCACTCCGCAACAACACGTCAATGGGCACCACCCGACTTCCCGGTCTCCCGGTTACCGAGCCCGGACCGATCCTTGCCATCACTGATTCCATTTTATTCCTGGCGTCCAAAAGCGCCAGCAGGCGGAAGGCTGGCACTGCTACCCAGACACGAGGTCGGCACAAAATTAAGGCTTCGTTATGAAAGTGTTGGCGGAGGCGAGCCGAACGGGGAAGGTGGTTTCTTTCCGGAAAATGCTGCCGGCATTCCTTTCGTTCGAATTTTCCACAAGCAGCCGCATTCCCGGCATCGGTAGAGTGTCAAATCAACATCAGGTGCCAGCAGGGCGGAACCTGCCCGAAGTGGCTTAAGGATGGCACGAAATTCAAAGTATGGGGTCGAGCTATGCGGCAGGGTCCCTCCTCTCGGTTTTTTGGGGCAATCCTGGCGGTGGGGGTGTGAATGTAAATGAATTGGACAAGAAAACAAATGAACGTTGTCATGTTTCAATTTAAATTCCATCATGCTCGAAAACCCGAGAGCCCGAGGTTGATCGTTTTCTTGTCGCACTTCCGATTGTGCGACCCGACTTTAATCAATTAAGCGGAAGCCGTGCAAAAAGGAAGCCACCAACGGAGCGTATGTCACGATTAGCGAAGCCTCGAAAGCATAATCAAAAATATAATGAGATATTAAATTAATTTGCTTGAACAACCGCTCGGTGGCAAGGCAAGATGGCCACTGTAATTCCAATACGCCACGCCGACCATCGTTTAATAATGATCTACGCTTTCCGCTTCCTTCGCCATGTTCCTCTTCGACCTCGAGGCCCCCCACGAAAGACAAGATGGCCGTCAGCTGCTAAGCCGATGGGATTTAAGTTAATTAAAAATTCAGGAACCGAATCTCGGGCCGTCCGAGCGTTGCACACAATCACTCACTGTTTAGCTTTCGGATCGGCGCTTCACTGACCATCCGGAACCGGGCGGTATACCGGGCTACGAAATGTGCCACGCGCATAATCCTGCTAATTGATTTCTCCGCAGAGGATTATGTGTCCACTTGGGTCCGCCCGGTAACATCTTGCTGTAGCGACATCATCCGACAGCAAGTCGTAGAATCTCAGCGCCACTTAAACGCCTTGGGCGAGTGTGCCAGAGTTTGTAGTCAATCGTGCGCTCCATAATCAGCACCTATCAGCAGCAGCAGCACCCGTTGACAGGGAGCGAGCGTCTCCTTAAGGTGTCGAGATTCGTTTTACACTCGGCATGGGATGGCCGTGCAATCGCCTCGTATCACCGTAGTTAATCAGCTTAGTTCATTTGAGCACGGAGGGAGCAGAGTGCCGAGCTACGACGTCTCGGTCGTCGTCGACGTCCAAGACCGACCGGAGCAACCTATCGTTGCTGGTCTCTATTGTTGCTCAAAACCGCCCGCCGGACGTACTTCATGAGGCGGATTCAATCAGCCCAATTGACTGTGTCCGTTGCGTACGAGACGATTGTTGTCTTTGTGGTCGTCGAATTAACTAACCGAGCAGCCTCTTGAGATTCTAGAGGTTACTTTAGTTCTTCGGCCACAATGTTGGCGAAGTGGCGAAGATGTTCTAATTATTAACGGCAAATCGGGATTAGCGTGGGATAAAGTATTATCTACAATGTTCCCGAACCCTTAAAGGGCAAAACTTTGTACTGAAGCACCTCACACGCAACCATCATTAGCGTATCGTCATGTATCAGCCGCAACAGAGCCGCAGGATGATACCGTTGAATGATTTATTTACCGTCGAATTGACAAGCTCTGATGGATGGAATCGTTGTACAGACCCTACAAAACTTATTTATATTTCACTACTCCACAAACCGGCTTCGGTGTCCACGTGAGGAAGAGAGCTTCAATTACGGTTCCACGTGTTGCGGACCGAGCAGGTCCCGCTAACGACCGCTTGCCAGGACATGCGAGAGAGTGCTAGGCCACATTCCAACCACAGCTGGCTGGCGTGTGCGATGGAACTCAATGTAGAACGCCTAGCTGTGCCTTTTTCCGTATCCATCCAGGTGACACCGTACCCCCCGGGGGTTGGAGACACAAAAAATCCACTTTATGTGACAATCGACGGCGCCTAATGAGTGTAGCAGGTTAGTGTCACCTTTCGGTCCGCCGTCCACCGAATCGTCGTTAGGATAAATGTCAATTTTAATTAATTTAATGGCCATGCCTGACATCACTCATCTTCGATTGATGGCCACCGATAACGCGGGACCAGTTGGGCCATATGCCAAGCGAAGGTGAAAACGGTTTGTTTGCCCCGCATTACGGCCACTCGTGGGTTTCGTGACAAACGGAGGTATTTTACCCAAAAAAAAGTACTAAAATGCCCCGGATTTAGGTCTCGGTCCGAACGCTAGGCAGCCGGGGCGAAGGCGATAAACTGGCCTGGGGGTCTGTGCATTAACATAACGGGGCCAACCGAGCAATCCGGGAACCATAATCTGTCGCCGAGATTGTGTCCAGTTTGGAGTGTGTCCAGATTCATAACGTTCTCCCTGCGTTCGGGACGACAAAAGAAACATCTCACTGACACGGACCGACCACGAAAGAAAGTGTCACATACAAATGCGCCGGCAATGAGACTTCTATTGAGTGGCGCCCGCCCCATCGCTCCGTGCGGCCAGTGTCCTGCGCGTCAGGACCACCACCAACAAGGCGGCGCTGTACAATGAAAACTTGCCGCCGTCGCTCGCCCCGTTGGCGATGACATGTATTTGCATAGAAATAAAGTTTTTCCTTCTCCACGTGCCGGCTGCATTGGACCCCCTTCTTGGTGGCGGAATCTAAATTGAACTTTTACGTGCCTGCGGAGCCACGGGCGCTTCTGGTCAGTGCTTCTAACCGAAATTGCATTCGCTTATGGAGGGAGCATGCAGCGAACGTTTCTGAAATACAGTTTTAAGGGGTCATTGTGAGTGGCAAAAGAAGCCACATTCCTGTCGGTGACACTTTCGGTGACAAACACACTCACGTGCTTCGTCCATCCGGAGGAGGAGTTGAAGCATTCACCCCTTAGGGGAAGTGACACTTTGAACAGTGTACAAAAGCTTGTAGTTGGCATCCTTTCATGGCTTATTTGCACCTAATCTTAGAGCCAGTCTAAAGAAGGACGGCCATCTCATTGCGATCGAAAGGATCCCGAAGAACTCTTCTGGTGCGCCAATAAAAATGCATATAATTTGAATGTAAATTGAAGATCAAACCACAAATTATGCAATTGCCAGTTTTTGCCGATCTTCAATTGCTCTCTGTTCTGTTCGGCGGCATTGCAAACCGCACAGCGACAACCTCAACGCTGACACTCAGGCTCTGCGGGACGGCACCGGCTTCCATGGTCCTGGCTCTGCAGGAGACCTCGCAGATATTACTCGCCGCGTAGTACGTGGCCCGCGCGATTAAGATGGCGATGGGAGCACATTTCTTCCAATCGCAGCACGAAACAAACCAATCTGTTTGTTGAACACTGGCAACATGGTGTCTTCGCGGCCAGCGAGGTACTTCCCGATGCAAACCAGGATGTGGAGCAAATGGAGCTTAATTTGATCAACAGTAATGCTCTTGTTTGTGAAAGTCGTCCGCAAGTTTGTTACAGATGACTGACTTATGGAAGAGGTCGACCAAGGGGCTTAAGACTGCAAACTAACCGTTTTGTAAGCGTATGCTCCCTTATGTTGCGGTTTCCTTTTTAAAACAGACTGAGCGTCGTCAACAAGCTGGCAAGTAGTGTGTGATGAGCATGTGAAAATAGTACAAGGATCCGAGCCGCTGGAGAGTCAGGGACAAATTGGATTACGCGTGGCCAGTTCACGGTGATTCGCATGATTTTTCATCGTTTGGTCAATTTTCTTTCCTGAGTAACCAGACGAAAGGAAAAAACTCGAAATTGGTTTAAGAGCAGAACAACAAGCAACTGCAATCTGGTTAAGAAAGACTCCGTTGGACGACGCTGACGACGACGGATGTGTCCAATAAGCCTGGCAGCTCAAATGGTGTTGCAACTAAGGTCCAAAAAATTGCTTATCTCACGGATATTATGTTGTGATGTCTCGTCTTCTGACGCCCCATCTCGTCTGTTTTCATAAAAAAATATGTCCGAATGATGCTCAAAACACAGGCGCGGCTCTGTACAACGAAAACACGTTAGAAGCATAATCGAGCAACATACAACCTCCAACTCGACTAAAAACGCTCCTCAAAATGATGTTTCCATATGGTTCCGTACGGTTTTCGTTCGTTCCTTCCTCACATTTTCCTACATCCCAAAATTCTCGTGAATGATTTGACATGAAATGGAATCCGAAAGCAACGACGGTTCGCTACAAGCGAAGGAAAGCAACGTAAAGATGAATCCTGTCGTAAACAACGTGACTTGCGGAACGGCACATGTTTCTGAGCGATTTTGTGCAATATGTTTTCCGTAGGACGAAACATGGAAGCGTACACAGAAAGTTCGAAAAATATTCAGCTCAACACTCTTTAAAACTTACACCGCTTAAATTCTCCTTCATTCAAAAGTGCGCGGATTACAAATTTAATATAAATTATAATTAACTTTTTCGTAACATTACCGGCGAGTGAATTTAAACCGCATGAAATCGCGAGTGGCGTACCAAAAAATCCTGACTCAACCATTTCACAAACAGTGAACCGTTAATTACTCCCGTAAAAACCTTCCGCTGGTCAGCAGAGCATTCGCCGTCTGCGCCTTGATGACGACTTTTTAGGGTTCTCTTAATGTCGTACCCAACCGTGAATCTCCATTTGTGATGCCAAAATCCGCCGGACTGCGGAGATTCCGAGGCGACCAAGGTATGACCGAACACAACCGGCAGGAGTGTGGATAATGATGCCGAGTCGCTCGAGGGACGAAAGCGGCCCCGAATGTTTCTTTCTCACCTCGCCCAATGGCTTCATATAATTAAAATATATTGAGCAGCGCAAATTGGCGCTCGGGCCTACGGGCAACGGAACCAGATGAGGCCGAATATTACACGGCACGCAGGGTATGAGTTGAAAACGATACCATGGCTACTGGCGCCGGGGTCGTGCAAATTTATGAAACTCAGAATTCAAATCATGTTTTACGACCGCCATCGAATGGATTCGTTCGACGACCCTCGTCGATATTGAACTCCGCAGCCTAGCCAGGGTCCGCTATGTAGATAGCCGAGGGCTTTTCCCAAGAGACGTGGCTTCATCAACGGCCGATCCCTGCCAACCGGAGTCGGACAATTATGGCGAGCGACATGCGACCAGGATTCCCTTCCCGTCATCGACAGAATGGTTCGTGTGTGGATATTAATGCGGCTCTTGGGAAGGATTCGCGGATGTCCCGATATTATCATTAGGTGACGATGGCCACTAGAGCCGCCGGATGGCCGGAAAACTCCTCGTTGTCCATGGGCAACGGAGCTGTCGGGAAAAATCGCCGCTGTTTTGCATAATGTTGCGCGGAACTGAAGCCTCGATGGTTGGTAATGAAAATAAACAGAGGCCGTTGGGGATACGATCCAAATGCACTTGTCCACGGGACGGTTATTGGGGCATTTTGGGCGCACCACTTCATGCAGGATGCGTCTTCGGTGTGTCGGATGGTTAGAGCGTTTGTGCTCCATTTATATGTTTTCGTTTTGGACGCGGAAAGTGCTTGAAGCGTGTTTGGAAGCGGGCCAAGGCACTTGCGAACGGTTCCGGCTGGTTGACCTCATTGTCACAGGAGGCATAGTGGTCTGTGCTGTCACCAGCGTACGTTGGTCTTGAATTTCTAGCCACTGCACTGAAAATGAAATTTTTTTTTGTTCCACGACTTTTGATAAAGCAGAAAATTTGAAATAACTTTTTAAAGTTATTTAGCTGTGAGCGCTTAAGTTCAAAACTTTACATCTAGCATAATTGATGATACGCCCCGTTCATCTCTATGATGAATATATAGGCGATGATAAAGATAATAAAAGTACGCCCTACGCCCTCGAAGAATAAAAAAAAAAGTTTACAAAACTCTCGTAATGGGTTGTGACAAGCCCACGAAAAATTAACTTCTTCAAACCAACCAAACCCCCCGAATTACGTGAAAGAAAAAAGGGTAAAATGGCACGGAACAAGCCCCGCAAGAACAACCTAAATAAACCCTTTCGGGCTTTAAAAGTCACCGAAGTAGTCCCAACCGACCAAGGTCCGACCCCACCACAGAGACATAGTAAGCAAACAACGAAAAGGTCATCGAAGAAGAGCGGGCGAAAAACCGGCAATGACGTGACCGAACTCCCGGAACCCGCGGTTTGCCTCCGAAGGTCACCGAAAATACAGAAGATCTTTTAAATACCACAGGCATCCAGACGGGCCAGAAAATGTGTTGAGACGTTCTAAAAAAAGGAACTGTGTTTTGGGCGCTTTTTTTCGTTTCTTCTTCACGGTCGATGCTTGGTCGAGAGATGCTGTCGGCCTTCATTAACGAGCTGAAAACCGAGCTCTTTACTTCGGAGGAGCAAACAGCCAGCATTGTAATGAAGCGAAAGAGGAAAAATTTCCAATTATTTATTGATTATTTTCTTTCAAGAACTTTGAATTTCGCTCGGTTGAAGCAAATTATTGGCAAAAAAAAGAATGTTTCGCATAATATTTTGTAGTTCAACGCTTATAATCACATCGATTGGACAACTGATCGTGGGGAAAATTATTCAAAATCTTTGCCAATCCGCGTATCGGGTTGATCCTACAACTCCAACACAAAAAAACACTTTGGCCGTGATTGAACGTCCAGTCCGCGAAAATCCGCGGTCTCATCGAAATGCGGTAAGAAAAATGATCATCTTCGGGGCCGTGTACGGCAAAAACGGCAAACATCTGTCCGTTTGCCATCTCCCACCGAGCCACCAGCCAGCCCATCGCTCTGTTTTCGCTCGTTTCTAGTTGAATAAATAAACAAGAACAACGTCTCCAAAGATTGAAGCGGCCCCAGTGAAGCATGCAACAGCGCCCGTCGCCAGTGGGAAGCAAAAACATGGCGGATTTGGCCCGCATCCTGGCCACGGTGGAAACTCTGTGCAGGCCAGGAGGCAAGAGAATTAATGGCAGCTGTACTCGGCCACACCAATCTCCCCCGATGGTTTTGGGTGTTTTTTTCTTGGATGCGATAATGAATCGTAGGTCATCCTCATCGATTATTTCCTCACATTCAGATTAGCGATCCCTCAACGTCCGCGTACGGCACAGCGCAGACATAATCCACTAACTTGGCCGATTTTTCAAGCGGCCTTTAGAAGAATTTGGAAATCGTCAAGAAACCTCACAGAAGGAAAACGCCTCTTTAAGACTGACTTTCGAACAAACCGAAGCGTTTAAATAACCGTGTGCTACCCACAAGACCGTGGGCATTCTTGATTTGTCACATTGGCCGATACACGCTACTGCCTCATAATCGTTTGATTGATTAGCTGTATCATCGCCATTATCATGCTCGTAACCTCGCACCGGGCGCATCATGAAGGGTGATGAAGGCTAAACATATTTTCCACGTTTCCTTACTCGCGAATCAATCGGACGCAGGTGGCGTACCGGAATCGGCACGGAGACGGTATTGATCGGTGTCGGATATTTATCGACACTCGGCAGCATCGTTCGCCGGCGTCTGCCGTTCGTGTTCACGTTTATCTGGCACACAAACTAGGGAGCGACTGCTGTACATGCGAACGATTTTGGCCAGATGTTCCAACTGGCAACTTGGGGACGGGACTTTCGAGTAGCTTTCGAGTAGCTCCCCTTGGTGCTTCATCAATAAACGCTGAAATCCGCGTGTCAAGAGGTTGGAAAATCATAAATTCCTCACCACCGATTGCGACTCCTTTGAGGGCCGTTAATCGGTAGATCGGGGTACGCGTGCAATGAAAGGTTCTGCGTTACTGTTAGCTTGTTAATCTTAAAGTACAGCGATTTAGCCCTTAGCATAGAGGCAACATGATTGTTTAAGGAATGATTGAATCACTGAATCGAATCGTGTCCCTGGCACATTCAAATAAAGCGAACGATTTGATGCTAAATTTGTTTACAACCCAGAAATTGCTGCAAAGATTACGTCGAAGTAGACGAAAGGGGGATGAATTCGGGAGAACATTCTCGAGGGATAACGTACCGAGGTATGGCTTAATGCGCAGGAAATGCGAGAATATTGAGCCCTGCTGCAAATATTAGCTCGGCGATACTTAATTCCCTCCCACGGCCAGCGACGAACATCTAGTTCGTCGTTGATTCGTTTGTTACGCGAAGCGAAAATGGCGACGTCGGGACGACGTTTATCTGATCTCACCGATGATGTACCGAGCGGTACCGATTGACTCCGCGGCAGACATCCTTGACTTCCGGACGGGCGGTGCCACCCCAATTTCGGTTCCACGACGCGGCGCAACGCTCCCTATCTGGAGCCGGGCATCTGGCGTTATTTTTATTTTCTGGCTCAGGACCCCTCCCGTCGAGCGCGGCAATATCGTTTCGATTGCGTACACAATCGAAGCGAACGAAACGACGATGTTTATTTAAACCAGGTAAGGAAGGGGCCGACTTTCCACGGCCGACCGATGGGGGTTTACGCAACGATTCCACTGCGGTGCACTTGAGCGGAAAATAAAGAATGCGCAAAGAAAACGCCCGGCTTCGGGAAACAGACAGCAAAACCGCACAGCCAGCGGCAGTTATCATGTGGCCGGGCAGGAGTTTCCAAACCGATCCACGCGATTTTATGCGTCGCGATTTGTAGCCGCAGACAGCAGACAAAACCGAGCTGGCCGATGTTGGTGCCGTTTGTCCAAGAGGAAATGTTTTGCAAATAAGCACAACGTCGTCGTGCGCCATTTTGGAAAACTGAATTTTCCAGTCGTAACAATAAAAACCATAACACTTTCGAGAGCGCCCTTTCTTCGGATAGAATAATAATCAAAGCAAAAGGTTTGGACACGCGGTTACGCTCGATGTTCGATGTTTGTACGAGTCAAATCGATCGATTTCTGTCCCTGTGCAATTCTGTGCCATTTTTTTGCTAATGTCGTTTTGGTGTAACACGCGAACGCGAACAATGCTAATTGTGAATTCCTTCACTCAGGGTTTTGGTAAACAGATCGTCAAATAAAATTGCTACCGGCATGCGTCAGTTACTATTAACCTTCGTTACCCGTACTCAGAAAGGATTCGGAAGCTGTGACCGGCCGAGTATTATGCTGTAGTTCCAAATGCAGACAGGCCAGGGATCGCCCAACCCGGATCCAATCCGAACCCTTGTTTGACCCTCCTGCTGTGCCTACATCAACGTTAATAGATTCAGATTGAAAGGTCTTGTGTTTTTCTTTTCGACGACGTAATGATTGGTTTTCGTCTTGAAGGAACACTTTTTGTGTTTCCTGATTGATGACTTTCTTTGCGTTACGCTCGTTACAGAAAAACCTTTGTTGTTGTCGTAAACCATTACGGCCGTGTCGAGGTAGCTCTACCTTCAACAATAAAAAAAAATGGTTTGTCGTTTGTAAGGACCACAACCATTTGGGCGCTGACATTTCGGAAGTGTTTTGAGAATGTATGAAATGTTCCGTCTTTATTCGGCCACAAGTGCCCTTTTGCACTTCGGCCACAGCTTACGACGCTACAAATCTGGATTCAAAACAAATGTAAACGCTCTTGTTAACGCTCGTGAAGGACCTTTCTTTCTTTGTAAGGCTGGGACCATTCCGAACGTAAGAAAGCGGTCAAGCGTTATAGTTTCTTTACTTCCCTTTAGGGTTATAATTTTATTCTTAGTTGAAGAGCTACGTGTTTCAGAAAGAAAGTAGTTCACTCAAGATTACTTTCAACATGGTCAGAAGAAACATTATCGGGAAAAAAGTAAATAATAAAAATGGTATATAAAGTGCAGTCTAAAATATAAAACAGTTCTTTGGAAACGTCTGTTCAATCTCGCAAGAAAATCCAACCGTGAACTTGCCATCTGAAGTGTCCCAAAAAAAAAACAAAATGCTACGATGGCTCGCAATGAAATTGAGAATAACTTTTACTCTAACCACGTTTTACAACATTCACCCTCGCCAAATTGACTCATTTTCTTAGCTCCGGCGAAGCAGAATGGAGGGAAAACATCCGCTAAACGCCATCAACGACCGCTTCCGCAGGACGTTGCCGGACCACAGGCCGCGCACTGAAAATGCGCTGGGAGGGCAAATGGCCGTCGGTGACCTCCTCGTAAACCTTACTTCTGCAAAGCCTAAACGATCCCGGATGTTCACAATGGCCGGCATTTTCCCTCCGAGCGTAAAGCTTCCTTCAAGCATTTTGTTGTTTCTCTGAAAAAACACCGAGACGGCGAGAAAGTGGTGTCCTAGCCCTAGTCCTGGCCCGGCCCTGAATCGAAATCGAAATGAAGTGCCGGGTTTCCGCAAGCAGACTAGAGAGCGAGCCCGCGCCCAGCCCAGCAGCCCTTCCGGGAAGTGTTTTACTGCTCTATCAAACCTGAACTTGACGACCGGGGTAACGGAGTCCCGGTCAGGAGCGGGAAATGGCACCACGACAGTGGAAAGTACGTAAAGAAAGGGTTCCGATTCGCAGCTAGACGTAAGTGGCCTCCGACCCCCCTGGTGCCGCAGGACGGATGCGGTCCTTCGCACCCTTCGAAACCGCGCGTTTTATCGAGTCGATTGAAGGAAACCCGCCCGGTCCCCGACGCTTGGGCGATGATTTATGATCAAGCGCAGGACTCGCCGCCGTCCGGTGGTCGGGTGGGCGCAATTTGCAAAATCGAGAGGTCCTAGAAGGCGACCCACCGGCCGGCGGGTAATGTGCGCGGCCAATTTTATCTCTCTCCGGCGGCCTCGGTCGTGCCAAATCCGGCCCCGACCCTGTCGCCGACCCGAGCCCGGATTTCCATGAATAATAAATGCTGGAAAATTGCTTCGACTCCGATCGGTCGGGCCGAGGGACGTGCCGCACGTGACGGATAGTTTGATGGAAATTATTCCAAACGCAACGATGACATCCTTCGGGCGGTGCCGGGCTCCTTGGACCTTGGCAAAAAGCGTGGTAATAAATCGGGCCACTGGGAGAAAATATTCCGGCACCCGGCACCGGAACTGGTCAAAACGCACGCCGGATGCGGCGTAATGGCGGAACATGATGAACGAGACTTTGGAGCACCCGGGGCGAGTAAATCGATATGGCCAGCGTTTTCTTTAAAAAGGAACGCAGCCAAAGGGAAGTTAAAGCTGCGATCTAACGATCCCGATGAGTGATGGGCTTTTTATTCATGCTGTGTGCGGTCCTTTCGGTTTGTTTCTTATGCTGCGCAGCAGTAGGGCATAAATCACCAACCAACTTTGAACCTAATGAAAATCTTATTCCACTAAAAATAGCCACACGGTGAATTGATTTCCTCTAACAATCATCATCGTGCCCTGGAAATTCTCCGTTCTGAATTCCGGCTAAGAAAAGGGATTCACTTTACATCGTCCACCATCCAGAACTATCCCACTGTGCGTAACTTATGCTTAGTTCCCTTAGTCCGCAAGGATTCGTCCGCATGTCCCATAATTCATGCGCTTAAAGATCCCCCCTAACCATCGGCCAACCCAAAGTCGTAAAGGCGTCCGGAAGGCAGCAAGCACCACAGGACTTCTCGCGCGCCAGGAGATGTCCGAACGAAAATATCACACGGCGCCCCCACGTAGAGCTACGGACCTCATCTCGATGGGCCAAGACAGACCCCGACCGCGGCTGGGGATCCTTTCGATGAAATATGACGACGAGTTGCTGCGATCGCAATTTGCCTTCTGACCATCGATCGGAGCCGAGGCCGGAAGAAGATTAGTTTGGGTGTTTTCAGGTCCCAGAGGCCGGACACGGGACAAACACTGTCGTGTCCCCCGTGCGGTGGTTCCAGCCTGCTGTGGTCTAGAGCCGTGGGCACAATGAATCGTTCTCCGTGCCGTACCCTCTGGGAAAAGGTGTGGATTCGTTAAGAAAATTGGAAAACACAACCGGCCAGCGCTCCGGCTTCGTTCGGCCCCTCGTCTCTGGCAACAATTTTCGAGCAAATCGAATTGGTGCCGTAAGGCGCCCATGATGAACGGCCTTACGCAATGCTCGGGTCGGGCCAGCCGAAACGACTGGATGACTGGAATATTTGATGAACCGTTTCCACTCGTTTCCGATACACAGGTGTACGTGGACTAAGATCTACTGCCAAATGGAAATCCCCCGCAACGTGGACACCGAAAGGCGATTCCGAAAGCGTTTTCCGGGCGACGCGTAAACATGCCACGTGTGCGATGGAGGCGCCTGGTCGGGCACTCAAACACGATGGCGCGCCGTCAGCGTATCGCAAACTATGTTACGACACACGCGATTAACGGACGTGTCACGTTGGCAGCACCAAGGATGACACACTGTCGCCATCGTCGCCCATCATTAGCATCACCCTGCCCGGATGATGAACAGAGGTATTGAATTTTCATACCCCCCGAGGTGCCGATCGACGGAAAGCAATTTTCTAAGAAGCCTTTTTATAGCGCGGAGAGCTTCCACGTATCCCAGAGCTTCCGATGCGCTCTAGTTTTGCTTCTGGTTTCCATCACGGTTCCATCCAATCAGAAAACCACCTCAACAAATGGGACCGACCCAACTATCGATACGTTCGTACCACGTCCTCCGAACGGTGATTTCTTTCGATGGCGCTTATAAGGCTTTACGTTGCTGGTGTCAAAACAAAACGAAAATTATGTCAATTGTGGGGCCAACAATCAGTCATTGTTGATGATCGACAATGGATCGGCTAGTTGGGAAATTAATACCGAAACCGAAATGGCTTGAAAGAAACCTTGAGCCTCTGAGTCAGACCGCAAAACCAACATATTTCCCACACACAAAAACAGGGCAATGACTTCGGAGAAAAACCCATCATATATTAGGGTGGCCGTTAAACGATAGTTTCCGAAACTCGTTCCGGCCACCAAAAGGCCCAACACGACACGAAAAACCCGCGAACTGTCATAAAAAGGCGATTATTCGTTGCAAACATGGCACCCAGGGCTGGGCGCGGGATGTCCCTCGAGCTACTAGGTGGCAGCACTATTATTAATAGTTTGGTCATGGTCGCCACCGTGCGACCCACAGACTAGAAGGCAGTCAGGGCACTCGGGGGACCTCCATTTCCTCCAGTGTCAGCCAGCCCAGGCCAGAATGATTGGGGGCCAGATAATAAAACTCGCTGACGTGTCCGCCACATGGCAGGACTATCGTTCCGGCAAAAAGAAAATAGAAACCGAAGGATGTGTGGCTTGACCGGCCCGTGAACAAGCCGCCGTGCCCGGGGCCGAAGGATGAATGGAAAAAAAAAACGTGTCGCATATTTTATATATGAAACTCAGCGCGAACGAAACGCCTTGCCCTCGGTATCTGTCTCGTAACAATGCCGGTCGGAATATTGGGCAAAGGAAAACGGAACCGAGTGAGGCGGCTGGCCGGACTGGACCGTGTGTGCCCAGCGAACCGGATGGACCTATCGGTGCCAAGTTGCACCGTTACAGGCGGGCCGGGCCGAATTATTTCGAAACCGGTGACCAAACACTTTTCCATCCCATCTATTGATCGGCGAGCGACACGGACGACCGATTCCGGTTCCGGGATTTTTTTTTGTTATCCCCGCACTGCCGACACTACTGACGCTATGTCTGGCCCGGAGCAGGTTGATGGAAGCCGAGTAAATTTTTTGATGTGCCAGACGACCCCAGAATAGCTTTTGCACCATTACAAACACCGCACACACCTGGAAACCTTCCAATTCCAACACCCGAGGAGCAGAGAAAAAAAAGGATGGCCAGGACTGGCACCGGAGAGAACGTGTCTCGGCGTGAGTTTGCTCCGTTTCTTGGCAAACTTTCCGCACACTCCTCGACGATCTCGGGTCAGTTCAAAAGTTGGGAAGTCACGAAGCCCAAACCATGAGGTCCAACCAGTCAGTCCAGGCAGACTCTGGCGAGCTTGGCTTTTTGATGGCGTGCTTGGCAAGCGGCCAGCACCGAGAGTCGAGGAGAATAATGTTTGTTAGCAACTAATCAAAAGCCGGAAATAAAACCGACATCACCGGACTTCCGGCCAGCCGGCTGCCCGTACAGCTGACCTCCGTTTTTATGTTCGCACCTGAACTCCGCATCCGCCGGAAGCAGCAAGATGGCCCCTCCAGTCCAGTCCAGAGGCAGTTGTTTCGGGTGTGTCTTCTGCTCGAAGCATCTACGCCCATTTTAATAACAGATAGCTAAACAACCAGCGACCCGGCGGCGGCGGCGGCACCAGAAGAGCCAATATTTGGGGAAGCTCACAAGGTGGAAAAATAATGAGCAAAACCTCAAACAAACCTCAAAGCTGCGTGGCGGTGTTCAGCTTCCGGTTTCCCCCGGGCTGGCTCGGCGCATACGAGTGGCAGAATCAATTTTGCAATTTTCATCATAATTTCAGCCTCCGGAGCTCCGGAGGACTCTTTTTCCCTAATACCACATTCTTTCGCGGCAAGGCGCGGCAAGAAGCGCCCGGATAAAATGCCGCGCCCCGGGCGGAAGAGCGGTTCTCGCTCTCCGTCTCTCTGTGGGCCGCCACCGATTTTATGCTCGTTCGCTATGCTGCCGCTTCGACCGGTGCCGGAAGCTGCGGTTTTCCGCTCTGGGGGGAGCGGGGGGGGGGCGCGTGCGGAGATACATAATCTCGGCCAGATTTGTGAGAAGAACGTGCCCCCGGCACCGAAATGTGACTAACGACCGGGGCGCCCCAGTGAGCTTGCTTTCTGTTCCCCACAATTTCCTCCGTCGAGTCTCGGCCCTCGGGGCGGGTCTAAAAATTCTCAGTTTCCCGCGTTTCCCGGTTCCAGGCCAGGCGGACCAAGTTTTTCCGTCCGCTTGTTTGCTTTTGCGTTAGAGAGGGAAAAGAAACAAAAGTACTCATCTACGAGCCGTTGCCTGCAGCCTGCACGGCGCATAATGGTAGGCTCCGGCAGCAGCATAATGTCACTTGACATGCAAAACGATTCTTAAGGCCCACACTTAAGTTTTCTCTCGCCGTCAGCTCTTTCGAGCCCTCCGCGAACATAATTATGCAGCCTGCAGAGGCCTTGGTGCGAAAGTGTGTTCGCTGCCTTCCGCTCTAGCCCACGGTCGAACTCACGATCGAAATGACCGAAAATGTCCTCTTTTACCGCGTAATTTTCAGCCGAATTGAGGACCCTCGCTTTGTGTAGTTTTGGTCCTCGGGAAGCTTAAGTTGCGCCCGGGTGATAGTGTTTAATCACGCAATCGGAAGTATTAATTCAAAATCACACCACACCGACCCAGTGCTTCCGATTTCGGCCCATCAAGGAGGAAAACTGGGAGCTTAGGAATGATAAGCTTTCATTGTAGAGGAGCGCAGCCATTCGCAAAAGCCGGCCGGGCGAGCATTAATTGTTACATCAATGTCATAAATCGTCACTAAGACGCCATTAAATTCATCACCACTTTCCACCCCAAAGCCTAGGACGATAAAACGCTGGAAAGGTACCGAGCCGGGACCGTCGGATTATCTTGCCGACCCGTCCCTAGGGGAACTAGCGAGGTCTCAAGCGACTTTTCAAGTTTAGAGTTTAATCGCCAACTGCCTGAGGCCCATCACTGACTGCGCGCTAATCCTCGCTCGAAAATGAGCTTCGGCTGGGGTTATTTCGTAACTTTACAGCCTTTACGGGGTTACCTTTACGGACCGGGGCTCAAACTACGTTGCGTTGTCTCTAAGGGTAATGTACAAATTATACCGCGAGAAGGTAAGCGCTACGCGAAGGTTGTGACGCTAGTCGTATTATATTAAGCTTAAGCAACAAATGGGCTTCCTAATGCGAAGATCCTAATGCTGATGTGGTTCAAAAAATCGTTAAATTATTTTACATTCGTTTCGTTCCAAAAATAAATGTCGAATTTCCGGTCATTTTGGAATAAATAACCATACGGTCTGGCCGACAAGCGCCTCGCCCTGATGGTTCGGAGTTTCCCTCAAATAATCCCTCTAATCGCCAATTTCGTCCGAAGGATTCAAACGCACCCGAAGCCTGCCGGCTGCTGTCTTCTTTTTGGGAATTTAATTAAAAACATCTTACGCCCCCTTGAGCGGGCCCATCTGATTGCTTTCGGTTGCTGTGGACGTTCCGATTGCGACCAACGTGATGACGGCTCGAAAGGACACTCTCTGTAGGACTCGATTCGAGCCCCTGACGACCTGAAGACAGAGAAAACTACATTATCCGGATGCGGACCGGAAGCATCCAGAGTTTCGATTAAAGTTTTGTGAAGGAATTTTAACCCCATTTCCTCGAAAGCCGTCCACTAAGGCTTCAATCTTAAAGGGCTTGGCGAGATCACCCGGTCCGGCCGCCCCGGGCGCTTTTACCAGCAATCCACCTTCAATCGGCGTCCCGTTCCCGAATCAAAAGTTGAAGCAAGCTGGCCGGCCATTGAAATAGGACCTGGGGCAGTATTCCGGTGGTTTTCCTCTCGATCAGCTTCCCGTAACCCACGAACGAACTCCGATAGAAAGACGGGGTGGAAAATCGAAATTTAAATCGATACAGACAGGGGCAAAGGCACAGTGGACAAAACTATCAAACAGTTCCTGGTCGGACGGGGGACGATTTGGAATGATTTGGGCGATTTCGGACTCCGGAGCGTTCGATTAAGTAACTCTCCAGCTGGCATCGGTCGGTCGGTGGCATCGTTCACGTGCCAAAGCCAATTTCACAGACCAACTTACCGGGGTTCCTTTCAAACCGTACATCCGCAAAGCCCGGCCAAAAGCTCTTCCTTTGTCTCTCTCACTCTGTCATGCTCTCTCCGCTTCGCTCTCTCTTCAGGGCAAGCAATTTCCGGTCAGGTGCCAGTATGCAAAGTGTATCGATTCGAGGGAAAATGGAAGCATCGCAGCGAGGCGGGAGTGCGCCACTTCCGGCTTTTGGCTTTGTGGAGCTTGGGAACGCTGGACCATCGGCATGGATAGCCGCACGGGGAATCCCGCACCGGCACTCTCCGTTCCAGATTCATATTTTAGCACAACATAATATGCACCTAGGACGGGGTCGAGTCGAGAGGGAGACTTGACTGGGAAGTGGGCGGCTTCCAGTCGGTTCGCAGATGAACTTTTCTTCGATCTGCACCGGCAGAACCGGCAACACCGCGTTCGCCACGGCGTATGCTGGTGGACCTCTCGAACCAGCCAGCAATTTAAGCTAGAATCCTTGGCCGGCTTCGTGGCTTACTGACAATGGAGATGCTTGCTTCACTTCAGAAGCTTCAGCACAAGTTGGCTGAAGAACCTGTCTCTCTCTCTCTTGCGCCCGATGGTCCCCACTTTCACTTGACGGTGCTAAGAAACCGGCAAATCGGAAGTGTGTCTGTGATGAAAAAAACACAAATAGAGGACTCCGAAGGAGCAGATTCTTTCCCATTTCCAATCACGTCTAGTGACGCTGACCTAGTTCGTGGGCCGTGGATTCGAGTCCATTTGTCCCTCGGTCGATCTCATCAAACAGGGAAGCCATTAAATATAAGAAGTGTATTTATTGAAAAACGCAGTCAGCAAGGGAGAGTTGACCGCAAAGTGAATGAAACTGCGGCAAAAATTTATCACCTTGCAAGGGACAGTCATATTTCCCACCGGCACAATATGGCCATTCTGGAGCCACATAACGGCAAGATTACACCGCACCACAGCTCTGCTCCCAACATGGATAATAAAAACCGCACGAAACACGTGGCATAAATCTTCATACGCTCTGGGCCTGAATGGCTACCAAGGACACACGCGCAACTTGTAGCGGCCTGGGTCCGCAGTCTGGCGCTGGCCACAAGACCAGGACGGGCTGCTGACCCCAAAGTGGCCTTAAGGGCCTGCGCCCGGCGATGCAACCTGTTACCGAGTGATTCCTGGCGAGCCCTTGGGCAGAGTGTGGCAAGCCCGAAAACCGAACGCCATGAATTTGTAATGGCCAAACTCCACCAATTCCCATTGCATTAGCGCTCACGAGGCACGTGTGTACGTGTGTCTGTGGGTGTGTGGTGTGGTGTAAACATACAACAAAGGCGAAATAATGTTTACGCACCACCACCACCACCAAGGTTCCGCCGCATCTGACCGAAGACACTTTGATTGTCGTTGAGTTTTATTACTGGGCGGATGGATGGATCTGTGGCGCGCCGGAGAGCGATACATAAATTATGATGTCACTAAGGACATTCGCAGCGAATTTGCACACATAAAACGATGTGCGAACGAAGCGACCTGACCAACTGTCGGCCAGTGAAGCGCCTGTTTAAAGCCCACTAAAAATATGTTAAATATGCTGCACCGCTTAGCGGAACGATCATCGACCTCCATTCGTTGTCGTTTATGTTGTAGGCCGTCCCCCCACAACATCCCCACTTAAGTCGTCACTCACCTCCAAGGAGCGCACAGAATAATCCAAGTTTCAGGCCCGCACGTTTATCCATTTTCACCGCTTCACGTCGCTGCTGCCCGGGACGGACCACGATTTGTCCTGTCTTCTGCGCTGTCTTCTGCCGGGTCGGGTGATGTTGCTTTTCTCACTGCCCTATCATCGATTTCATCACGACCGAAAGGATGGCCGACACAACGAAAAGGGCGACGCGTAGGTCACGAAATTGACGATAAGCACGATTGCGTGCCGGGCCACCGAGGATACTAAAAAGGGGTCGCTTCACACGTCACGAAGGCTTCACTTCACACTAAAGCACGCACTTTTCACTTCGCGGCTGCAACTAAAAATGGGAATAGAAAATATAAACAAAATATGCTACGCAGGCAAAATGGACACTTTTGGCACGGGGCCCTCACTTTCCCGTGCGAATCACATGTTTCGCTGCGACGCTAGGAATTCCGAAACGCGAACCGAAATTGAGAAATGAAAGAGTTGATAAAATAGGGCTCCTTTGATTCGAATCGCCACCTGGTTTCCACGGCACGGCTCGAAGCCGGCACCGCTTGCTGGTGACACTATGTGGAGCACTAGTTTGAGAACGTCTATTTTTATCCTCACAACAACCACCACGCGTGGGGTGATGGCCGCGCTCGACCTCGATACACGCGTTCTAGATATTTATTTTCATCGTTGTCCATCGGCCCCCGCACTACGCAACGAGTTATCTTCCGTTTTGTTTTATTCGCTCCTAACTGTGTACTACGGGAAACGAACACAGCACACACCCATACACAAGCACACGGCGAAACAGCGAAATCGCATTCTTCGATCAAAAATACTATATTCTCTCACGGGCGCCACGCTCTCACCGATGATGCTCTCTCTGTTTGGGGCACGGCGCGAGAACCGGTTCACTACGAAATTCGCGATTCGCTCTCTCATTTCACTCATCGCGCGCGGATGGCGGAAATATTTTCACGTCAAACTCGACTCGGACGCGGAAAAACCAAAGGAGGCGCAGAAAGAAGAAACACCTAATTTTCCTCTCACCAAGCCAACCGTTCGTTTCCTGCTGTGCACACACCGTTTCGAGGCAATCAAATAATGCCCGAATCGAGGCTGGCGAAGCTGTCAACCGATTCTTGAACGCACTTTAACTTCCGGTACACAGCTCCCTTTAACTTCCGGCTTCCACATACACGGCACAGCACAGCACAATTTCGTCTCCGGAGCCGCACGCGAGCGCAGCACGCCTTCTTCGGTCCAACGTTCACGGGAAAATAATACGCAGCGCATCCCCCGGCCAGCAAATCACCTGCAAACGTCAAACACTCGGGTTGAATCGGGTTTGTTCGGCTTTTTCGTTCGGTCGGTTGTTGTGTTGCGCCCGATTCGAACCCTCGTCACGCGACACCGCTGTGAACACGTTGCGGCAGTTTGTGAGCCGCCGCTCACGGCGGCTGCTTACGGGCGTTCACAGACCACACGAGTGGCACGAATCCTGCTCACGCAGTGAGATCACCCTTCTCACCAGCTCCCCTGAAGTCAGGCTCGGAGTTTGCTGGGAGCTTGACCCACCAGTCGACGATCCCTTTTTCGCCCACCGTCAATCCATCCTTCCGAACCGGTTCATGTTTATTCGAAGTCAATTAGCCGTGCGAATTGAATTGCGGGCCGCAAGGTTTACGTTGCCAAGGAAGATAAACCACCGTCGTCAAATAATATCCACACACGGCTGCCTGCGAGCATAAAAGCAGGATTTGGCGGGCGGTCTGCAGAACTCGTTACCTGTGCCGCCCACTGGCGGGCCACGTGTTTTTCGGCGGAAGCGAGACGCCCCAAACAAATGCCAGCCCAAAGTTCCATTACGTCCGATTCCAGTCACGGTCAGCAAGGATTCCGCGAACCCGCGGCCCTCCCCGATGCGGATATTTATGTTGCCACCCCGTAAAACCCATTGAGAGTCCGTGAAAGAAAACGACGTGAAGCGAGTGAAAAGGTTGACCAAAGAAAAGAAACCAGCGGAGCGAAAAGGACTCCCACACGGGCAGGAGGGCTAAGTGCGGCCCGCCAAGCTTTAAGATTAGCGAGCGGAAGTTATTGGATTGCTTTCGCCATTGAACATTAAACCACAAATTGATTACGCTGTCGGCGATGAAATTTCGTTTCTCGCGCTGGTGATTAATTGGATCACTTTTGTCTTCGGCGGGGTGGCGTCGTTTGTTGAAGGGCTTTCGGAGAACCCCTAATTTCTCGCTGCAGCCTCAGCCGTGATCGAAATATATTTTTATCGATTTGCTGTTTATTGATTTTGGGTGGTTTCGGTACGGGGCGACTTCGGGGCGTCAACAGCACCAGTCATTCCGACACTGGGCACTCAGTTTGGAGCCAGGCTTTTAAAACAATCGTTCAATCGTCTAACGATAAATAAATAAGAACAACGAAGGGCCTAGAGAGAGAGCGGGTTTGAATAATTCATCACACCCCGTTCGCCGGCAACAAACTTCGGGCAAAGTTCTTCATTCTCCCTCCGGGAGCATTAAGGAGAGGCTTCAGCGCCAGCGGCCGAAATCAAATTAGTTGGCACAGACCATTGCATGCGGGGTAATTTTCACGATTCACGGGAATTAACTCTGCTCCTTCCGATCGATGGCTTTCGCCGATGTCGTAGGTTACCACAGGCCGTCAGATTAAAGTACCGAATGAATGAGGCGCATTGGGCGCACGAAGGATATACAATGTAAACGGAGCCACTCATCTTCCCGTTCGCCCCCCGGTCGTTTTGGGGTCAGGGACATGAATTATGTTCGAAGCGAAACCTCGACACTTGGGCCTCATGAAAATTCATGCTTCCGAATGCGGCGCCCGCTGAAAAGAATGAGCTGCTCACCGATACACGTGCAAAGGCGAACGGCAATGCATTTTTATATTTCATCCGAGTTTGGTGTTGAATATTTTGGCTCGTCCAGCGAAGGTCCACAAAGTGTTACAACCTACCCCAAAGAACGCTTAAACCATCAAACATACATCCCCGGCCGCCGCGCGGTGTTGCTTCCGTTGCCGTTCCGTTGCTGTCCGTTGCTTTCGTTGCCCCCTATCGGCATTCTGCCCCATCTTTGTTCCTCCCACGAGCGAGCATAGGGCGAACGGGAAGAAAAGAAACACGAAAGGATATGCGGCCAACGGCACGCGCAGCCGTTCCGGTTGAGGGCCCTTAACACTCTCTCTCTCTCTCGGGGGCTTCGAAGCATAACGAAGCATAGGTCAACGGATCGGGATCGGGAAGAAAAGGGACGAATCATTAAAAAGCGAAGCGGACAGAAAAGGTTGGCGGTGCGTGGTGGACGAAGCAAGGGACGGATACGGAACAGCTGGTCCGGTCGGTCGGTCGACAAAACATTCGCGCTTTGGCACGGCGCGCGCGCGCCGCGAGAAGTCTTTTTTAATAAGTTTGTCCGTCTGGGGCCGGGAGCGCCCAGACCAGAGATTATATCAAGTCGCTTTGGTCCGCCAGGACGCCGCAAAGAAAGGGGGCCACCGCAGCCACGGACGTTCACTCTTTGCTGTACCTTTCATTCCGATCTTCCTTTGCCGTCATTCGGTTCCGTTTCGGTTTTGCTTCGTTGCGTTTAAAGGGTCCCTCCTTCTAACGGACTTTCGTTCCCTTTTTTTTCAAGACGGCGTCGTGTTACGCGTGGCGTCAGTTGGTGTCGGTAACTTATGCCTTTTTGATGTAACGGCCAAGTTTGGGGAACAAAAAGCTACATGAGATATATTTATAACCCATGGAGCTGCTTGAAAAGAGCTGTTTTAAATGGACTCAATTCGGGCCCCATTTAATCTCAATTTAGCTTACCGATTTATCCTTTAAGTTACGGAATGCGAATTCCAGCACATCAGTGAATAGCTTCCGGCGCTGGATGATGCAACAGCCATCCTGGAATGCAGCCCATTCCAGGTGCTAATCCCATTGATGCGATCCTCCAAACCCAGCGATCGCGTTCAAACGAATTCCTTTCGGTCCGCGAGCGAGAGAAAAGAATCCTATTTCACGCGCCATTCCGCCACGCTTTTGATGTAATTTACCAACCATTTTCTTCTAATCGTTGGAAGCTAGTCGAACGAGTCGCCGAACCACCATTGATTGATTGCCAATCGCACACGCGGCGATGTTTTTCCGCTTTTCCGGACATCCGGCGTCCGACATTCATGGTCGTGTCTTCCGCCAAAACCGCAAGGATGTCTGTTTTCGGTGGTAACACGTCACACTAAATATTCATGCCATGCCGAGGCCGACCCCCATTGTCTACTCGTGGCCATCGTCATCGTCGTCATCGTCTGGCATTCCCGGTTTTCGATCAATCAAATCGGAATTAATGTGAGAATTATAAACGATTTACGGAGCCAACGGCAATTGGCCACAGCCAGCCCCGAGGGGGCAAAAGCATTCAAATGAGCTCCGTCCCGGCGGCTATAGGAAGTAATTGAACGGTTGATAAGCGATTCCCGGGGCCATTCCCGGCAAAACTACGGAATCGAACGCCAGTCCGGGTACTGGTAATTGAATTAGGCCTGTAATTGACAGCGATATGTAAACAGGATGTTCATTTAGTCCTGTCCGGCTGGAGCCGGTAAAACGAGCTCCAGATTCGCGGGCTTGCCATCCGCTCAAAAAAGGACACTCTTTAACACTATTTTAATTGAAGCATGCCGTCCCCGGGGGAACCGTTTAACTTGGGCACTCCGAGTCACTTTCCCCAGGCACACACAGCCGGGTGTGCGGAAGTATCCTTTTCTGCCACAGACACAAAGGCAACACAATCCAGAATTATCCATCCAACAGACCTTCTTGTGGAGGGCGGAAGCCCCAAGAAGCCACGTACGACGTGCGAAACGCCACCGTCCGGGCGGGAGTTGGAACTTAATGGAATTAAAAACTTAATTTTCCTGCCCCGACAATAATTTCCATAATCTTTCCATAAATTTGCCGGCAGGCTCCCTGGCCTGGTTCCCCCCAGGGAACTGGGCGGAACTGGAAAGAAATCTCGGAACCACCGGAACACGGCAACCTCAGCAGCCCCACAGTTCTTAAAGTCCCTACCTGCCCAGCTCAGGTGATGGCTGCTCCCACCGGTCCCACCACGTGTTGACCGTCCCCGGACGGCCTGTCAGGACCCGGATCGCGGTGGGCGCACCGGAGCATTTACTTCACCTTCGCTTTGCGAGCTCACGAGGCGAACTTTAGCGCGAAGTTGCAGTTTCCACCGGTTTTCCTTATTATTTTCATTTGCTTTTCCGTTCCGGCTTCCCGCCAGCCGCCAGCACCGCGGAGAGCGTGCGAAGGATTTATGATAAGTGCACCGGAAAACAGTTGCACGCCGCGGCTTCTGAGGTGCGCTTGTGTTCCGAGCCGAGCCGAGGCGGTCGAAGAAGCTTTTCATGGTAAGCAGGTGGCAGTAAATCCTGCCAAGCCGGAGCCGGAGCGCGAATGACAAACAATTGCTTGGAAACCCGGTTCGTATCCTTGGTACCCCTGGCCATTCGGTGGGAAGATCATTTTCTTCGCCCAACTTTGCCTCTATAGCTGCGCCAAACAAACAACTCAGCAACGCAAGGCAGTGATAACGTGCGGCTCATCCTCCGGCCGCGGCTGTTGTTGCTCTCGGGCACCGCCCGGGAACTGCACCGATGCTGATAGTGTGTTGCAGTCCTTTTTTTGCAGTCCTCCACAAGAAGGTGTTGCTTGGGAAGAAGAGGTCCCTTTCTTCCGTCCCTTTGAAAAGGTGCACAAGTTGGCACCGATCTCATCCTTCGCTTGATCCTTCGCACGAACGGCTGCCGTCAATCGTCATCGTGACGAGCGTGAAACGCTTGCCGGTGATCTTCATTCTTTTTATTTAAATGTGGCACGATTGACAGCAATCTGGTGTCGGTTCTTTCAAAAATCCCGGAAACTTGTTTTAAAATATCTTTTACACCTTTCATCTTTACACGCAGCGAAGGGGCCCGCCTTTCGAGCGGAGACAAAGTTGAAGGAATACAATGGAGTACAGCACTCCAGAGCCCCGGAGAACACGGTTGACACCGTAAGTGGTGGGTTGCGTGACGTTGGCTGCTGTCGGGACCGCTGATACTGGTTCGTTTTAAGGTTCGTGCTTCGCAATCCTTTTTCGCTACTTTGTGCCACTTTTCGTAAGCGAAACCGTTTCAGGATACGTACCGTGCGAGGGTAGAACCAGTGTGCATCTAGTGTTTCAATTTTAAACTATTGATTACTTGACTTTTAAGCACAGTAAGTAACTGAATTTTGGGGTCTGGGGCATCAACGGCCCATTTTGCTTCGAAAATGAACAAAAAAGCGTCGGTGAATTGGGAACTTTAAATTGTTATTTGAATTAGCAATGCTGCAATATGATCAAGAATCGGAACATCGGGGGGTAAAAACTACCCCTTTTAGCACCAATAATGTTGACACATTTAGGAACGTGAGTCGACGAAAAAAGTTTTAATTTAAAGCGCCACTGTTTGGGCCGTTCAATAATCATAATTAAACCGGCACCATGTAGCAAACTCGTGATAACTATTTTGCTATTACTCTAACGCTAATGGTCATGTTGCATGCCGGCGGGCTTCAGATGTTTCGCTCGCGCCCCAAGATCGATGCCCGCTCCAGTGGCCAATGCATCACATACGTTCACGTGCCGGACTTCCGGTCGACCACAAGACGTAGCGGCCGGTGGCCTTCTCGGTGTTTGTGTGTTTGGGTATTAAACTCAAATTAGAAATTTGCCCGGCTAACGAACAGTCGGGGAAAGCGAAGCCGAAATCATAAATTAATTTAAAGTGAAGGAGCATTAACATGAATGATGGCATAACAACCGGTACGCCACGGTGCGCCCTGGATTGGTCACTTGACGATGCGCGACACGCGAACGGGCGACCAATCGGGAACGGGAACCGGTCCGATGGCCGGAAGCCGGCTTCCTTCTCAGTAATTACATGGCCGCACATCGTCGGCGGCGCGCGAGAACATTACACGACTGCAATGAATTCTAATGACACCTTCTCCTCGACCGTTTGCTGTCACTTTTTTCGATCAACTCGCGGAACGTGACCGGCCAACCGGACTTGCCCCATCGAAGGTGAGAATAATGTGCGTTTGCACTAATTACTTCGAAGAGGTCACTGCTAATCGACTTCTGTACTCATAAATCACCCATCGAATGAAGATCGATTTTTCGTTACATTAAAAAGTATGGAAAACGCTTCCTAATGCTTCGTCGCTGCTGACATTTTGTGCCCATAAATAATGCGCGCTTCCTGCCCGGCATTAAACCCTCCACCAGTGTGAAGGCCACGCTCCGTTTGCCACCATTTGCTCGCCATGTTGCCGGCACGCGAATCGTGACTCACGCACGCCACCGAAATGTGCGCGGAAATGCCAGACATTCTGGGTTTCAAATCGCCACACTTTGTAACGATTTGCACCAGCAGCTCCACCCGAGGGGTCTGGCCCCAAATTCGGGCAAAAGATGCAACCATCTGCTCGGTTGAATGTTAATTCGAAAAAATCATCATGTTCTGTGGGGAGTCCGCGCCCGACGGAACAACGACGACCACTCGGCGTCTTCACCAGCATAGAGCACGATGGAACGACGGTGCGCGGATCCCAAAGGCCCGGACCCCCGGACAGTCGCTTGCTCGGTACACTAACACTAATGAACGCTCTCTGCGTTCTCCCCCTTTTCACACACGTGCACGTTATGCGCCGATGAGCATATTCGCTTTTTAACGCTCGACAGACTCGAATTCCGCCGTTCGGTTCTGGTCCGATTCGATCTCCCTACACCGGAGCCAGAGCGGGTGATAGTTGTCGTCGGACCGAACAGCTGAAATGGAGACAAAAAAACGAACATCATAAAGCCATAAAGTAGTCGAAATGATTAAAATGCACAGCCCGTGGCAAGAGCCGTACCGATGTGCCGGTGCGTAAAATTGACCGCGCCTTCCTGCTTCCTGCTTCCGGTTAATCGTCATCCACGGCCAGCACGCGATCGCGATGATCGTGAAACATTTGTTGCTAACTTTACCGAAATTGAATTCGAAACATGATGCAGTCCAATGAATATTTCAACTACTTCGGCCCCATACAAAGCAGCACAGATTACTAAATCCGCCCATTCGGTTCGCTCGGAACGGGTTGCCATCTGAATTCTCCGTGTGCCGCGTTGCATATTTTTACGGCATTCATAAATGGGCCCGGCGGGGAATTTCCCTATCAATATTGTGTACAGCCAAAAAAAGGGAAACGACCGACGGTGCACCTGTCCTGCCCAATCATAACCCATCGGTGGGCAAATGTTTAGAGTGGCGAATGTTGTCACGCGGACGGGACCCACGGATTATATGCGGGAGTTTTTAATGCGAATAGTTTTGCATACACAAAACCCATTGTAATAAGTGGCCAAAGAGTTTACCTTTCGGTTCCGACGGTTTTTATGTTGGCCATTGTTTTGCTCCCTTTTTTGCGCGTCTGTCGTTATAGTGTTCCAGTTGTCGCTCCAGCCTATTCATTCAGCCTGGCTCACGAATGGGACTTTTTATGCATTCTAACTGCAATATGCATGGCTTCAAGCTGTGCCATTTATTGTTGTGCGGAAGTGCAAACATTTATGCTAACCGACCGGCGGTTTTTCTAAAGCTTGCCACCGAAACGAACAATTTCATTAACTATGCAAAACTCAGCTAATCGTTCGAACAGAATGTTAGGCGTTAGGCGGGCCCCTTGGGTAAAGAGCATAATTGTTTTGAATTGATTGACTAAAATATTTAACATCACAAACAACTGCTGATCGGATTGATCTGTCAACAGAGGGACAAATTGATTAAGCGCGGAACGGTGCGAACGGTTTTTTTGTTATGTTTAAGCTCGGTTTAATTTCGTTCAATTGCTCAGAACAATAGAACCCGAATACTTAATTATGAATTTGAGCCGGGGCCATTTAATGAACCGTACGTAGCCTGCACCCGCGGGCCACAATTTCTAACTAGCTCCTGATGTATTTTGCGCCACGGTTTTATTATGTTGTACCGACCTAGCGATAGCGCCATGCTAATCTACGGGCCACGGTTGGAAGCTCTGCCGAGGTTCGGGACACCCAGCGGCGGTGGTTGATGTTTTATGAAAAGTTTTAATGCTTTATGTATAATTTATATCTCGTTCATGCTCTTTTCGACGCCATTCGACGCGACGAAGGACTCGTCAATTTGTCGCTTTCTCTGACTCCGTTTTTGCACTTCACGCCTTCGCCGTAACACCCGACCTTTTGCCGTTTGTTCAGCTCGCAAGCCGAGCATTAACTCCTTCACACCGTGGGACGCGTTTGGCATCAGACACAGGGCCTTCCTTCCGACGGTGGGGACACAAACACCCAAAAGCTTGGTGATAAAGCCTTCGAATTTATTTTTGATAAACACATTGTTGCGCGCGGAATTTGCCTAAAATCGTGTAAACTTAAATTTAATAATTTTTTGGTATTTCAGCAAACAATCTAATATTATTTCAAATTAGCAACAAAAGCTCGCCGAACGAACGAATACGTTGCCACAGCATACCCGCATGGCATAGATTTGAGGGGGACACAACCGGAAAAAAGAACTGACAAACCACCAGCGAACCGACCAGCGAACGTCGTGTTTAATGAGAAAAGTTTAACCGTCAACATGACGTACTGCCGCCACCACCGGGCGTCGGAGGGGTTTTCTTTCTTTTCCCATCCGCTGGCAGGATCACCCTTTTGGGACGCACTTTTTGTGACGTAGTTGACGGTGAATGGTGGACATAGTTTATGTTTTGGTTTTTTGGGGCACTGTTTGGGGCCAATGGTTGTGGGCCAGCACTAACCATCAACCGGCGTGTATTAGTCATCAGCTGCCCGTGTTTGGGACATAAGTTTCTGTGTTTTTGAAAACGTTTTTGGCCACATTTTGTGGCGACGGCCGACGGCGGCTGTGAAGCGGATGGAAAGGGTCCTTAATACATTTGCTGTCCCGAAAACCACTAAGGCCACCCGCAATTGCTTAATTTTCCTTTCAATTAAGTACAATCGCACGAAGGATCACATTTTCTTCCGCCACAACAGCAGGAAAAAAAAAAATAGTAACAATAAACAAGACCTCCGCAAACACGTTAAAGGCAGTGGGCAAACAGCAAAACAGGGTGAGAAAATCCCAGGGACCCATCCGCTCACAAAGCCGGACCCAGACCAGGCTGGCCCTGCTGTTGACGAAATACACTTCTGTTTCTGCTTCCCGGGGCCCGGAGCGGGCTACCCGGAGAAAAAAGTGGCACTCCATAAAGATAAGCCGCAAATAAATCTAATTTTGTGTAACGGTGTTGCTGCAAACTCTTGCGTTTGTTTGCGCACCCGAGTCTGGCCCGGCGTTGTTTGTCGCGCCGGCTGAAAACCGACTCCAAGGATTAGCCTTTAATGAGACCACCCGAAACGGGCGTGTGTATTATTCAAAAAAGAGTCAGCAGCTTTCGTTCTGGGCTGGCCAAAAATGGTGGAAGCATTTCGGGATCTCGATCAAAGCGCAGTTCCGGTGCAATTCATGCGCACTCTCATATGACCCTTCCGGGCTAGCGAATAAACAGTCAAACACTAAAAGAGTGATTAAATGAGATGACGATTCCATAAATGTTCGTTTTATTCGAGCACAGTGGGTCCCGTTTCAATCCGCGGATACGTGTCTTTAAGGACCTTATTCAAATGAAGGTGATAAAGCAATGCCAAACAACGGGTGAACATCAGCACCCAGAAAGACATCTTCATGTGGCCACACATTCGTTAAATCTCTTCCTACCCTATCTCTGCCCGGAAAATGACTTCCGCCGGGATAAGTATCTGCTTTGTAGGAAATCTTTATTACGGCGCTTATCATGATTTATGCAGTACATCCATGCGATGTTTACATAAACCCCCCAAAGTCATAGGGGCCATCTCCTAGGTCCCTCTGCTATCGTCCCGTTTTTTGGCCCGACCCCGCCAACTGGCGAAGAAAGAGAAAGTCACATGTCACGTCGTGGAGTGCCCAGAAAACTTCTCGAACCGTAGAACTAGAAGGTCAAGTTCGGAGGGCCCGAAACAACAACAGAAGTATGTTAGTGACACATCGGTCACTGGACAGGAACAGTTTGGATTCTCTAGACAAATAACTTCACCAAACAGTAAAAGTTTAACGAATGATGTCCAGTCTTCTTCCGGAACTACGGAACGAACCGGAAGCCACCGTCGAGATTCACCCAGAGAGCGGAGCTACGAAGTGTAAAGCTAATTGTTTGAAAGTTGGCTAATTAATTTGTGCCTTCGACGAAGTGGTTCAACAAGCGAATCGGCCAAGTTTCGGAAAGCTGCTGAAAGTGTTGTTCGTCGTAACGGAACGATGAAGGAAATTCGATTTCATCGATAAATCGGCACCACGAAAGTTAAGATAAAGATTTTAAGTAGCCCTAACCACCCGATTTTACCCACCAATTTGTCAATGGTTTGCCGTACCGACGACGGAAAATAAAAGCATTCAAGCAATCAACACTCCATTAACGGTGAGTTCAAGAATAGAATCGGCCGGAAAAGCCGGAGTACTAATTTTCCTTGCCGACGACGAAAGTTTAACGAGGTGTCGAGAAAATAAAATTATACCCACGATAAAGCTTTGGCTTCCGGCCTTCAGAGAAATAAATGGCCTCGCGCAAACTTTCGGCCCAGCGGCATTTATGGACCAAACCGGTGGGGCCGGAACAGAAATGAAGCATTATTTCATTTCACGAAACATGAAGCATGATGCATGGAACCGGTGCGGTTTTGGGCTGGGTGTCATATTTTACGTTCTTATCACTCGGAACGCCGGCATTCGTCTCAAATATTGGCTCTCGGCTGTGTTTGGCCAAGGGGAAAGCTGGTTCAAAAACATTCCTTCTTCTTGCTCATCCGTTCGGTTTCGAACGATTCTTTTAATTGATTTGTCTTTGCTTTGAAGAAATTGTGCACATTTTTGTAATTCCTTGGAACGTTTCCAATATGGGGATCCCGGTGGTCCCAGTAATTCCCACATGTCATCGATTCCTATTCGATTAAGGACAGGGGCATCGGCACCTGGCTCCACTAAATCATCGCTTCAATCGCTTCATGAGACTTCCACCGGACACTGGTTCAGCTTACGAACACGTCGGAAGCCCCACGGACGAGGCGATAAACCCGTTTTAATACAGAAGGCTTCAGCCCCCGGTTCGCCGGTCCGGCCAATTCCGGTTCCGGCCGTGGTGTGAAAACTGTAATCCCAAGCCCGTACATCTTTGATCTACACTCCTTCGGGGAGCATCACGGGAATGTTTACCATTTCCTTCAGTTCCGTTCTCCGTCGTACGGAGACACACAAAAAAGCCAAAAAGGACATAACTTTGCCGGTCTGCTGACTCCAGTTTTTTTTGTGCTGGACCACGAATTCCGTTGCATTTTGCGTCCACGATGGCAGCGATTTTCCTACCATCCACGGTGCTCATATCTTGATCCGATGTCTTTCAGCCGGACCGCCGAGATGGGCCGAGCCAATCGCGCGGATAACGATGCAACAGGGAAAAAGAGCCGCTACCCCCGAGGATCCCCCACAGCCCCAGGGCCCCCGGGCCCCGGGAGACGTTGGAGTAAAGTTGGAACTTTGTTTGCCTTATCGCTTTATGCCACCACGGCCCGTAACCGTCTGGTGACGGGCGATTTTCCTGTTGACACTACAAGCCTTGTACGGCTTATTCCGACTTCCGAAAGCCGGCTGCTGTATATGTGCCACTTTTTTTTCGTTCTTTCGGCCCCAGCCTCACTCACATATTTCTGGGAAATAAAGTTTACGACCGGACACCGGCCAAGTGGGCAAGAGGAATGTGTGGCGAGAGTCGTTTCCAGTGGACAATTGGAAAACTAGTTCCACAACTAGCCCAGACGTCGGTCTGGTGGTTGACCATTTCTAGTTTTTTTTTTCTCGCTCCGCCGTCTACCAAGTAAAACAAGTCACGTTATTCTTGGACACTTTCTGGCGTCTGGTTTGGCTTTTTGGTGCAGTTTTTTTATGTCATCTTTGCGCCGTCCAGTCTGGACGAGTTGAAATTGGACGAATTGAGCAAAGTAGTTGAGTAAAAAATCTGTCAACCATCATTTCAAAATGTTGCATAAAAAATCATCGAAACATCGAAAAATCGTTAATAATGCAGATTGCATACTTTTAGGCGTATTTGCGGTATGAAATGATATTATTAACGGGACATTGTTATTTTTCAACTCACAGATCACGATATATCACTCTTAATGCGACAGAAAACATGTGCTGACCTGTGGCCACGCGTGGGTCACAAAATAACCTTTTTCCAATGATTCTCCTCTGCCACAAAAGCAGCTTTCGCCAATCGCATTGTGAGCAGCTTCAAAACTCAATCGACTGAACACGTCACCCAAAAAAAGGGGTTTGCGCCATTACAAAGTGGCGCAAAACTTGTAACGCGCGAACGATAGTTGTACCGGCTGCTCCGCGGGGCTTTACGGGCAAAAAGCTGGTTCACAAGCACCAAAATGTGCCAATGCCATCAAATTCAAATCATGCGTGTTCGTTCGTGGGGTGTTGTCACCGTGTGCCGCTGATGTTTGAAAGACATGTGCAGCCCCCAGGCACTGCGAAACAAAAAAAACCGGGACCGCACAATACACACCGTGTTAAAAGCTATCGTAAAACGTACGGCACACACCAAGGTACTGTTTCGGCCCCGGCGGCAATGTCAAACAGAACACGGGCGCACTTGTTCGCCGCCTTTTTTGCTGTCGGCCCCCGCGGAAGCCATTTCGAGGGCCGGCGAAAAGTTCGACACTTCGAGTGAGAGCCGACGATTTCTTGCGCCACGTGGTTTATGGAGCTGGAGCTGGCAGCAGCCACTCAAACACTAAAACGAGCGAAAACTTTTCAACTCGCCAACGGCACACGGAAGCATTCTTTTTTTTTGGCGGAGGGAGGTCTCTCCACCAACTCCGGTTCCAACGGAATTGCGCATAAAGTACGTTAAGGTTGTAAATGCGATAACGATATTTTTGGACACATTAGGCAAAGGTTTACCAACATAAACTCGAAATTCACGACGGGTGGCGATCGTTAAAGTAATGCGTCTGAGAGGCTGAATTACCGCGAGGTGGCAAGTAATTCCAGAACCCCGAAAGTTTCCACAATTCGTCTGTCTGTCAACCCGATCCGAACTCATCAAACACGACGGACGACAGTCGGGCCGCCAAAGTGCTGGTAATTTTGGTGCAAACATGGAAAGTTTGGCTCTAACAAAACGAACATCAAAACGAATAGTTCCCGGGGGCCTAACACGGCACAACTCATGGTGATGGAAATAGTTTTGCTTCTGGAGTGCCTGAACCCCACGAGGACAATGATGAACTAATAATAAATGGAACCAGTGCAGCGTGGCCATGTCATGAAAAAGATGGTTTTGTGTATTGCCCCAAACGTTCACTGTGTTGAGACCCGAAAATTAATAGGTACGAGGTCTGTCCAATAAGTATCGCTACATCGCTATAAGGAATATGACCTGCAAGTTATGCGCGATCTATATTCTTTTAACCGACTGAATTGACTTTTGGTTTGAATTTTCAATCTGTACGATTTTGGAATTAATAAATAAAATCCTAGGCTTGTTCAAACTTTTTCTCAATTTCACGATGCTTCCTTGAGGTCCTTGTTTGGCATCCGGATGAAAGAAAACTGACGCGGCGACGACGATTCCGTTTCCTCAAAGTTACAGTCAGCAAATTCAATCGAAAAGTTACATAAATCCAATGTAAGCAAAATCACATCGTCGACCTTAAAATAACATTACCATCCTCGCCGCGTTGCATCTGGTACCCAAGGCGTGGGTAAATAAAATCTTTAGCGTGGCACTTTCCACCACTAGAGTCTCTGCCACACTTGCCCTCCCATTGCACATTTCTCTCCGCTCCGGCGGAACCCAAATCGTTTGGTGCGAAATCTAATCTAAAGTCTGCAATCCCCGGGACAAGACGCAGCGCAAAGCCGAGAGACCATGCCGCCAAAAAGGCCGTCGACAAGGCGATGAAAGAACCCTTCTCTGGCCGGGGGGACGCCCACGGCGCCGAAGATTACAAACATCCGGCCAACTTCCTACGCCACGCTGGAGATTACAAATCACCGCCAAGTGTCGAAAATTGCACCGGAAGTGGTACCCGCACGAAGCGTAGAGCCAAAGCCAAAAAATGGATGCCTGCAGAGGCAAAAACTTTTATCAGATCCAGCTGCCTATTTTCGGGCATATGGCGCTTCCTTCGGCGTGCGTGCGACGGCGCGCCACCGGCCACGTTGCGGTGACAATTTCCAATTTGCATATCGCCATCCATCCATCTTGTTCTTAGTCTCAGTCACCCTTTCCGTGTTTTTTGGGCTCCCCAAAATGGCGCCTTGCTTGCGAGTTCCTGTTTGGCTTCCTGCACGTTGCATCCGCCGGGTGCCGGGGTGGGCCAATGCGATGAACTTTGGCGGATGGCGGAAGACATTTTTGACGGTGCCGCTGTCGATGAGCGGCCCAACAACAAATTTGAACAGGAAACTCGACTGGAGCGACTGGATTCTCGTGAAGAATTGCCGAATAAACAAGACGATAGACTGTCAAAGTGTTACTAATAAATCTTGCGCATGGAACTCCAAGCATCGTGATGTATGGCCATTTATCAGCAAGGCACCAACGCTTGGATTTTGTTTATAGCCCTATGTGGCTTTTCATATTCAAACCATCCACTGAAGACTTATTTCATGCATAAAACAAACCACTCACTCTCGACACACACCTTGCCACAGGTTGAAGGCCTATAATCTCGGAAATCAAAACCCATGTTGGGTTATGTTGGATGTACAACTTGATTATGAGCACCCATTTGTCATCGCCCGACTTCGTCATAGGCCTGACTGACTGACGGTCCTGCTTAGGCTCCCGGGGGCGAACGCCTTCCAAATGGCTCCATCCCTGAAGGCGTCTTAATATTCAGAGTTTCTCTTTCCCAGCTCATATATTTGCTCATATGTAACTCAGGCAAAAAATAAAGATCTCATTTCACACCTTCTGTCACCGCGTTCCGGACAAGGTAGTAGAAAGTGCTACATTTCTTCCGAGGCCGAGGACTGCTTCAGCACAGGAACACAGGACCGCAGGACTCTCGAAAAACGACAATGGCGCGCAGGCAAATGAAAAACTACCGCCATCAGCGAATGGTAAAACGTCCAAAATTTTTCATAAGAAAACCTATTTTCTTCACCAACCGTTGACGGTGGGAGAAGAAATTGCCTCGCCAATGGGCGGCGTGGAAAAGAAAGTTTCCCGGAACCACGGAACTTCGGTTTGCCTTCAGCTGTAGGGAAGGTAAAATTACTGGGAAAGAATGGCAGTTAATGTTGGGTGAAATTTTTAGATTATTGGGTTTTGGGGGGCCAAAAATTTCAGGTTGACTGAGAAGCTTAGGGCGGGCGGCTTGTGGGAAAAATAGAAAACCGAACACCACCTGTCACCGCCCGGTTTTAGTTCATCCGTCATTGTGGACGATTGTTCTGGCGGAAGAAAACTTTTTCCTTTGTATTGTAGCCCGGACCCGGCCAGTGAAGAAAGTTCCATTATTGCGCGACGACATCTGTGGATTGAAGGCAAGCATTAGGGGGGGGGCATTGATTAGTGTATTTTTTAACGTAAGTTTCAACAGCGCTCCCTTGTCTAACGGCCCAACGGCCGTTCCGGACTGTGGCACATTTATTGAAGCCATCAGAAAACTGTACAAAATATTCTGCAATTTTTTAAGTGCAACACCAGCTTGTTTCAATCGTGGAGCGAATGGAAACTTCTAACAAAACTCCAGTCTAGTGGCGCTGAAAAAATCCTCCCAACCCGGAGAAGCTCTCGTTGCTGGTGCACTTGACGGACCTCGAGTTCTCGTTCGACCATCCGAAAACATCGGAGCATCGAAGAAACCGTAGACGATGCGACTCATCCGAGAACCCAGGAGAACACTCGATTCGGGCAAGT